>NC_048300.1:126310612-126510036 GCF_013100865.1 Trachemys scripta elegans | reverse complement strand
CTAAAGCAGTGGTTCCCAAACTTGTTCCGCCACTTGTGCAGGGAAAGCCCCTGGAGGGCTGGGCCGGGTTGTTTACCTGCCACGTCCGCGAGTTTGGCCGTGGTTCGCTGCTCCAGGCCAATGGGAGCTGCTGGAAGCAGCGCAGGCCGAGGGATGTACTGGCCGCCGCTTCCAGCAGCTCCCATTGGCCTGGAGCAGCGAACCACGGCCACTGGGAGCCGCGATCGGCCGAACCCACGGATGTGGCAGATAAACAGCCCAGCCCAGCCCTCCAGGGGCTTTCCCTGCACAAGTGGCGGAACAAGTTTGGGAACCACTGGTTTATGTAAATGTATTTTATGTTATATGCTTCTTGTTGTACACAATTTCAGAAATAAAAAATATAAAAAGAACCTGATTAATATGGCCTGAAGCAGTTCTTCAATTGGATAACTAGCATGTACACATGAAATAATGTTATTGGAACTGATGCAGAGTCAGTAAAAACTTTAGCATTTAGCAATATTTCAGTAGTTGCAGAAATTGACAAATATTCACAAAAAAACAAGGAAAGATACTTGAGATTGCTAAAAAGAAACATTCTGCAGACGTGTTGAGTAACCCCAGCTTCTAGGTACTCCAGATATATGGTCAGCATTACTGAAAATCAGGCCTCATATGACTTTTCTTTCTTAATATCAAGAATAATATAAGAGCCAATTACTCATTTATATGCACTTCTTCTCAAATACCAGGTCAATAAGAATACACTCTTGGCAATATGGCATGGGCTAGAAACTATAACATGCATGAGCTGGTTCTGTTCTGACTGATGTGCATAAAATACAAGTACATACCTCAATCTCCACTATGCACTTCATCACCTAATATCAGATTTTGCACAAGACTGACCTCAAGAAGAGCAGATCAAATAAAACATGCAGAGTGTGAAATAAGCAGTGCTGGAAGGAAGATTAGCTGAGCATACGCATTTAGAACAATATATAGCAGAACTCTCCAACAATTTGAATTAATTATTGGTGAACAAACGTCACCGAAAACCCATTTAGCTATTTTAGGTATAGATCATAATTCACCTAAGAATAAATCACAAGCACAGATAAGACTTTTATTGCTGTAGCTGAATGGCCTATAACCACTAAATGGTGCAGTCCAAATGCCCTGTCACTGGACAGGTGGATTGTTAAGGAATAGGATGTACTGATGATGGAAAAGAGGACTAGCCTCAGGAGAGATTCTTATAATAAACACCGCACTACCTGGCTTCCATTCATCACATTCATAGAAAAGGTCAGTTATATAGCCAGGGAACCATCAACTCGTTCTGGTTTTTCACCATATTGAGTTAAGCCATCTGTTAAAATACCAGTGTGTAATTTGTTTTCATCTGCATTCCTTGTTTCTCTGTTCAGAGGAACTCTTGTATCTATATCATATTCTTTCTGTGGTTTTATCTTGTGCCCATAATTGTATGCTGTTGTTAATTCTGTGACCTGCACTAAACAAGATGTTCTTATAATTCATTTTTATCTAGAATATAAAATAAATTAGATCTGGTGATACCGAAAGTATCTGAATTGTCTGATAGTTTGTACTCCGCTATTATACCAGTGAATCAGAATTCAGAATATGTCCCTCTATTTATGAAATCAAACCTTTGGATTGCTTGCAAGCCTCCTCCATTGTTCTTCCTACCATTGTACACTCAAATTATGGCTACCTCTTTGTGTAAGTGCTGGGGGAAAGGCCTTTTTCAATCCTTTCCACCACCTCAGGGACAGCTATAATTTAGTTCTCATTGCATTTGTGGATTCAGCTTTTAGATAGATCTGTTTTTATTTTGAGTCTGGCAAGTAATGAATATGTAGAACTAAAAGTTTTCTGGGTTCTGTGCTGACTTATTTGTCCCTTAATTTTTCTGCATTTTACATCTCTCAGTTAATAGTTATGGTTGGGGTTTTCAGAGACACCTAGCGAGTTAAAGTGACCAAATCCCAATGAAAACAATAACAGTTGGGCAACTAAGGCCAGATTGTCAATAGAATTTAGGCTTCTAATTTCCGTTGAAATCACCTCCCATTGAAAATCTCAGACATTCCTTTTGATCCTGTTCCAGTCTAATGTAAAGTATAGTTCTATCTTCAGTCCTAGGCTTCTTAATTTGTTTTTAATTTGCTTACCTTGAGAAATATTTGTCAAGGTTACCAATTATGTTGTATATGTTTATGCTGAGGCTTCACTGGTATTAGCAGAGTTATAGACATTCCATCCAATCTTTACAGGCAAATGAGAGAAGACAGAAATGTTGTTTGGTCTTGTACACCAACTCTTTTCTTTAGTTTATAGTCTCTTCAAGATAAATTACTTTCTCTTCTCCCACAACCATGTCTGTGTCTTTTATCAAGCCAAGGCCTATGCCTTGGACCCCTTGCCTATCCTGATTCACCTGACCCCTTCATTCAAATCCCTTCTTAGGAAAGATGTACTTCTTGGAATTTCTACAGGAAGTGAATCAATACCAAGCCGTTGTTAAAAAAAATAAAAACAAAAAATCCAAGATTTTTAACTGAGTCAACTATCTACACATGCAGGGAGAAACCATGTGATTTTATTGCAGTAGTCCCTGTCCTCTTTCACCCCCAGCCTCTCTTAAGCTCACTTTTCTTTACCTATTGTTCTCTTTGGGAGCAATTAGTTTGTCTCTACAACATGCTTCTCCCACTGCTCTTTCTGTACCATTTTTTTCATGCCATTTCCAAAGTATGGAATACCTTCACTTTTCCAGCCCAACCAACTCATTACTCTATTCGTTCAAACCCTTGTTAAGGTGCAGTTCTTCTGTGATGATCACCAAGAGTCAATCAATACATCATTAACAAACATGAACATCTTTTTAACTAAGCCATCTGGATGTGCATATGTCTAATCAGAATAACGATGTGATTTTATTTCTGTCACCCTTATCTTTCTTCACATCATCCTCTCTCTACTCTTTGTTACTTCTGCTTTTTGTAGAAATCTAATTTATGTCTAAAATTAGATTGTAAATTCTTGGGTGCAGGAGCCATAGATTTGTTCTGAAAAGCACCTACTGCACTTCTGGTGGTAGAACATGGTATATAATATCAAAAACAGCAAAAAGAATGCAGGATGATCTAGAGAAATCCTTTCATTTTGAGAAATGTATAGCTGCACCTTAGCCTCACTCAAGACCTCACCCTACATTATAGCCATTGTGTCTTATTCAGACGTTGACATGGGTTTCCTCACTTTTGACACCTCAAAATTTGATTATTGCAACAACCCGCTGCCTAGCTCACTCAGTAAGGTCATGCATAAACTCCAGGTGATGCACAAGTTCCTTGTGAAAAGGAGTCAGTTAATATCGATATATTAACTGGTTGCTGATTAACTAATGTACTGATTTTAAAGCCTCTTTTGCAATCCAGAAAGCTCTACAGGCTTCTGTCTACCATATTTACCAATTTTATGTTCCCAGACAACTACTAAAAACTGCCAAAGCAAATCTGTTGGTTTTCCTGAGGTCTCTTAATAATTTTATGGTATGAGAGCCATTAGCTACTATGTCCTTTGCAGAGTTCTTTCCGTTTGCAGCATACAGAGCTTAGACTATTTCTGTTTTTTTTTAAACCTAAGTTGGAAACTTAGTCTGGCTGTTTAATGGAAGCTGTATCAAAGTTATATCCTGCAGTATCACTTTATTGCTGATTAGCTATTATTTGTAAAGCACCCTAAGCGCCTATGGATGACAGGCATTAAATAAGCATAGTCTGATATAATAAACTGATTCACTGTATTGGCAAAGAGTAATTTTGCACATGCTGATATATTGCCAAGCTCCAGGATTTTGTGTATCTAGAAATTAGATAGTTATGTGTTTTTCTTTTTACCACTTCATCAAAGTGTAGTCATTGGAACCATGCATACAAGTGGAAGCTGCTTCCATGGGAACGTGGCAGTATGAAATATTATCCACTAACCATTCTCATTATTCATGTTAGGTGGAAGCAGGTTGGCATCAAAGGATCTAACTGCAGAGACTAGAGTCGGGAATAAAACTAATTAGAGCCACATTTAGTATCTTTATGTGTTTTTTGTCAACTTAACAGTATGTCTGTCCTTCCCAAGACAAGTAATAGGTCTCTTAATTTTTCCACAGTTAATCACTGTAGTTCTCCATGTTGGATAATATTTGAATAATGTAAAAATTATAGGAATTTTGTTAGAGCAGTTCTTTAAGCTTCTCACTACCTTGGCAGAAGGAAAGTAATGAATAAAACTAGCTTTACTGCTAGTATTTCAATCTGAGTTGTAGGATAGTCATAACTTCTGTTTTTAATACTATCATATACACACAGTACAAAAAGGACTGCTTTGCTTATTGTGAATAGGTTTTTGCAAAAATACCTTCTGAGTGACAGAAGGTACATGTCTGCTCTTAGTTAAACGGGAATGAATTCAGAGTAATTCCAGTGAAGTCAATGGCGTTACACTCATGTAAACCAGAGTAACTAAGACCAAACATGGCTCACTGACTATAAAAACCAGGCAGTCAAAGTAATTGTTTCTCCTTACACGTAAATTCAGGTGATCAGTGCTTTATTATTTATTAGCAATAATTTATCACCAGTGGCATGTTTATACTTTTACAAAAACAAAAAGTATTCAGAGGACAATAGATACGCCATACAATTCATAGTTCTTAGAAACAGATTATGATACCCAAAGCATTTAATTAAAGTTTTTATTGATTTTTGATTTTCACTATAAATACACATTACCAAAAAAAAAATCACCCCTCCCCCCAAAAATTATAAATGTATGTACTACAGAAGTTGAAGGAATCTAGGCTCCATTTTTAGAAACCCAAAGACATATTTTAAAGATTAACCTAATTTGCTTCTGGAAAGGAGGTATTGCCTTCTTTCGGCCTGCTCTGCTCTCCCAGCATAGCCTTTGCAAAAGTGTTCTCTGAAGGGAATGAATGGGGATGGAGGAGAATCCCTATATTCCCACTTCCCAAAGAATCAAACCACTACTGCATCCATACAAAGGGCTTGATTTTCAACTTTAATACAGTTATTTTAGTGTAGTTGTTTTACATGTAATTCTGTATGAATAGTGATAAAACAGATTCAGAATAAGAAATGTTTTACACTCAGTAAAAGCTCATGAATGTAGAATAGGGTAGGCGTTATGTTCTGTACATAGGCAGCGAGTTGTATGGGCCCGGCTCCACCAATATTTGGGCTTATATTTTCAGAGCTATCCCATCCAAAGGAAAGACTGGGGCAATCGCCCCAGCTTCGCACTTTGGGGGGCCCTGCACTTCAGGGGGACACAGGGTCCAGGGTGGTCTGGCAGGCTAGCGGGGGGCCTGGCGCCAGCAGCAAGCTTCCCCCAGCCCTGCCCCATGTCTCCCTGCCCTGCCCCCCGCGCCACCATTCCATCCCTTCCCCCAAGCCCCCACCCCGCCTCTTTCCGGCACCAGCCCCCCCTGCTGACACCCCAGGCCACCCTGTCCCCCACGTCCCCCTGAAGCACAGGGCCCCCCAAAGTGCGGGGCACAGGGCAGTTTCCCTGTTCCGTCCTATGGACAGGATAGCTCTGCTTGGACCCATTCTGGCCATCACCAAAAATTATACAAATCTGGTGTACAGAATGGAGATCATCCTGCTGTTTTACTTTTAATCTAGATCATTTGAAGATCACCTTATGTGTGCAGAGCATGGAGTTATAAAATGCCTCTCTGTCAGCCTCTCTCCATGGAAGTAATCACTCCATCCGTACTTTCTTTCCCACTCTCAGCCCAGAATGCCATGTTCTCCCTTTCAGGACCTAAAATGCTATTCCTCCCATCAGATCCTCCAACTGATTGGGTTAAGCCAGGCTGTGAGATCCATTCTATCCTGCTTATTCCCTAGGCCACTTCTCCCTGCAAAATACTGCTGTCCTCATGACATAAAACTCTTTTATGATCCACAATTTCACAAGGTATTCTCAGCAACTTGGAGGTCATGCTCAATCTGAAACAGATTCATCCCACAATTGGAATTTGGCCTGGATTCAAAATCAGCAGAACAAGTTCAGAGCCAGACTTCTGGATCCAAACAGCCAGAATTCAGGGGTGTTTTGGTTTAGAGTTTTGAACTCATGTTTAAAGGAGCCTATGTTATAATTATTTGAATGTTATAATTATTGGCATATATCACATTGATATGTGCCAGCAATGCCCCTCTGCCATGTACATTGGCCAAACCGGACAGTCTCTATGCAAAAGAATAAATGAACACAAATCAGATGTCAAGAATTATAACATTCAAAAACCAGTAGGAGAACACTTCAACCTCGCTGGTCACTCAATAACAGACTAAAAAGTGGCAATTCTTCAACAAAAAAACTTCAAAAATAGACTCCAATGAGAAACTGCAGAACTTGAATTAATTTGCAAACTGAACAGTATCAAATTAGGCCTGAATAAAGACTGGGAATGGATGGGTCACTACAAAAACTAAATTTCCCCATACTAATTTCCCCCTACTGTTACTCACATCTTCTTGTCAATTGTTTGAAATGGGCCACCCTGTTTACATTGGCCTCATTACCACTACAAAAGTGATTTTTCTTCCGTTGGTATTCTACTGTTAAGAATAGCCCACTTCCACTTTAATTGAATTGTCTTGTTAGCACTGACCCCCGCCCCACTTGATAAGGCAACTCCCATCTTTTCATGTACTGTGTATATATACCTGCCTACTGTTTTTTTCCACTCTATGCAGCTGATGAAGTGGGTTTTAGCTCACAAAAGCTTATGCCCAAATAAATTTGATATTCCTAAACCTATCTCACTTATTTTGAGTAAATATATAAAGATTTAAAATATTTTTACTCAGGAGCTGCAAGAGACAACAATACATTTCGGGCTTCAGGCAAAAGGGCTTAGAGTTTGGAAAGCTACTTTCAAAGCTTTTGCATTGTGGTAACCATGGAGACTACACACCTGCATTTTATACAGGTACAAGAGGAAAGAGGAAGCTATGCGGGCGTGGGGGGAGTTGTGTGTGTGAACTCCAAAAGATAGGAGTTCTCCCAAAAAAAGAGCAGGCCTTGATTGAAAGCTTGCAGGTTCTGCAAGATACTGTTCAAAATTTAAACCACACTGGACAAATTCATGTCCACAGGGATCTCCAACCATCCAGGATTGGTTCCAACCTGCTAATAATTGTTTTTATTAAAATCCATTGATTTCTACTGCATATCCAATTCTCACATGCCCTAGACTTTAGTATGAATTAGGACATTTAAGTGCTTCATATGCAATATTAAGCATCGTACATTTTTAAACAAACCATTAAGTGCTGGTTGGATTAAAAAGCTGCACTATAGTATGTCGTCAAGGACCAAAGATGAGAGTCCCTCTCTTAATCACTGACCTAACACACCACCCGGAAAGTATCACTCTTTACCCTTGAATGTCATTCTTTGGGGCTGTAAATCTCACTATTAAGGACAGCAAAACCTTGTCATCGTTTTTGCTAAAGAGAAATTTCCTTATTATTCTCCACTGTTCCCAATTCTTCTTTCCCAGTGAAAGTGGTTGAAGGGTTGGGTGAGAGCATCTGAAAGACCATATGTTAGTCATCAATTTATGAGTACTGCTGATTTGTCTTAGCTGATTTGTCTTAGCCCTGAGCTACTGTCCTTGTCTAGATGATTCTGCTGCCACGTCTGTTTAAATATGTTAGATCGGTTGCCATTATTGTTGCTGTTGGTCATTGGCTTCTTTTAATTGCCCTACATTTTGTATTTAAGTTATCCTAGTTTTAATTATTGACTGGTATACCTCAAACATTTCAGAGTTTGGGTTTGAACAGCAGAAGCATCCAAAACTCTGCATGCCTATCGGAACCGTCCAAACTTCTTACATCTGAAAAATTGGGTTAAAAAAATGTAGTGGACGAGAACTTCTCCAGTGTTTGTTTGTTTTGACAATTCCACTTCTGATCCAAGTTGAAAAGCATGTACATGAACATTTCACAACCTCAGAAATGCTTCACTTCAAATTTAGTTCTAAACCTGAGCAAAGGCTTAGCAGGGTAGTGGAGGTACATTTTTTTTTCCCTGAAGCAATTCACCCATCCCAAGTTCTAATCTTTGTTATCTAAATGCTGCTAGTTTGCTATTTGGATCAAATGCTTCTCTAATTTCTCATTTATTTAGGCAAGTCTTATTCTCCTTTACCCTCCAGTTTAGGTCCCATATTCATCATTTTCTGCAAATCTCTTATCAAACATTGTCAGCCAAACTGTTCATCCTGATGAAAGGTTTTGGGAAGCCTCCAAGGTAGTAGATATGGCACATGAGGGGTACTAGCAATGAAGGAGTCAATCAGGAAGCCGTCATACCCACTTTTCCATGGAGCACTGTTTTATGGTAGCTTTTCTCTACATGGCTCCCAATGGGTCGGGGACTTGCTGGCAGGCACACAGCAAGTATGCAGATTAATCTGACCACAATCATTTTATGGAGGGGGAGCACAGGGATTGCAGGCTGCTATGACATAATTTTTCTGCTATTCAGTGCTCTGGCATGGAAGGATAATTCTGTCCCTCCTCCCAGAACCCACTGAAATTCCTGTGCAAGCCCATTTGCTTGGGCTTTGTGCAGATTTCAGGATGTGGCCCGATAGGACAACATTGTTATACTAACAGAGATTTAGTTTACTTCTTTAGCTGATCCCATCAAGGTATTCTCACTTCTCTCATCACACTTTGATGAATTGTATGTGTGAAAGAAAGCGAAGATTAATGCTGAAAAAATGAGATATAAGAACTCAGCCTTTTGAAGCTTTGCCCTGAGGAGAGAACCTTTGTCTGCTGATCATCTATTACACAAGAACAAAATCAGTGGCCTGAACAACATAAAAGAGTGACTGACAGATTCATGCACGGACCGGGCCACCGCTTCCCGCAGCTCCCGTTGGCCAGGAACAGCGACTCGCGGCCACTGGGAGCTGTGAGTGGCCGTACCTGCAGACGCTCAGGTAAACAAAGTGTCTTGTGGCCTGCCAGGGACTCATCCTGAACAAGCCACGAACCAAGGTTGGGAACCCCTGCCCTAAAGTATGACAGATGTAGCATGCTATATCAGGGAAAAGTATTAATATTGGTATTGTTGATTCAATATGGCTGCCTGAGATGCATTTTTTAAAATACTAGCTGCCTGTTCTACTATCTAAGGCTACGTCTTCACTGTGGGAGGGGGGTCGAATTAAGGTACGCAAATTCAGTTACGCGAATAGCGTAGCTGAATTCGACATATCCGAGCTGACTTACCCTGCTGTGAGGACAGCGGCAAATCAACCTCTGTGGCTCCCCCATTGATGGCGCTTACTCCTACCTGCTCTGGTGGAGTACAAGCGTCGATTCGGAGATCGATTGTCGCGTCCAGGTGAGACGCGATAATTCGATCCCCGAGAGATTAATTTCTACCCGCCAATTCAGGCAGGTAGTGAAGACGTAGCTTTAGTATTATTGTTACTAGTAGATTGCAAAACCATTCACTGCAGTCTGATGTAGAAATGGTGTTTTGTAGTTTCTGTTTTTGATTATTGGAACTCTGCTGGCATCTTTGATAAGGCTCTCCAATATTTGCAGATGGTTCAGAATGCTCCGTATATCAGGGCTAGTTAGTAATCAGTTCATTGAACCCCTGTAAAGCAATGTATTGACTTTACATTGCTCCTTTGGCCTATAAATCATTATTACATAGTGTTGATTGCTCCTTCATATGGAACTGATTAGCTCTCTTGCTGCACTTTTTAACTCTTAAACATCAGCAGGTGCAAGTTTTCTTATCATTCATATTATCATTAGCATTACAGCAGTGCATATGATGCTGTTGAGATTGGGGCCTCCTTGTGCTAGGAATTATACATACACATAGTACAAGACAATTCCTGCCCAAAGACTTTATAATCAAAATAGACAAGGCAGACAAAGAATGGGAGAAAAGAAGTATTTACTGAAGGGAAATTGAGGCACTGATAGATTTAAGTACATTGTCCAAGGTTACACAAAAATTCTATGGGAGAACTAGGGATTAAACCCAGATTTCTTGAGTCCCAGTTCACCTCATTAACCACAAGACCATCACTCCTCTCGTTTGGGATTACAGTTACATGGTTCTGACTTCAGTGAGATACTAGTGATGTAAGGTTTTATTCAGCATGAGTAAGGAGATCACAGTCTGCCCCTTGGGTTTAGAACCAGGAGCTGAAGTCTTAATGCTACAACCTTTGTGACATTTCAACTTTATGACCTTTGAATTTGTTTCTCTCTAGTTTCAACCCAGAGATTCAGCCCCTCCCATCCCAAAGTCTCTCTTTTTCTATCTAGCATTTGGGAATAATGTAAAATAAACAATAATAATATTCTATCTTATTCATTGTGCTTTCTGATGCCTGAATGATGAAAATGATAGACCTATATAATTTTAGGGCCCAAATTGCTCCCATTGAAGTCAATTGCAAATTTCTATTAACTTCGGTAGCCTAGGACCAGCCCCTTACAGTACTGGAAGTAAATTATTTTTATTTGGTCAAATATTGACATAAAACTTTTTAAATAAGTATACCCCACTGCCAAGACTGACTAGCCTAGGTGTTCCCTTCCAGGGCCCATACACACTGTGCTGCCTCATAAACAACAAGTAAGTAATCAAATCGAATACAGTTAAACTCTTGCATTCCTGCTGCTCTACTGCAGTTTCATACTGTGAAGCCTTCAGACACTGGTTTGAGGGAGTACAAACATTGGCTAACTGAGGCACTGCCAACAGGCATCCAGAAGAAAAATAATGCTGAACTCCTGCCTCTCCATTTCCTGCTGCTCCTCTCCAGCCTCAGGCTACAATGCCATTCCCAAGACTGATTTTGAGCAACACACAAAAGATGAAAATCAAAACGTAATATACTCTTAAATAGATAGTCTATTTCCAGAAGCCATATCTCCAAATTAGTTCAGGACTTAAGTGTGTCAGCAAATCTCAGGTATAGGTGTGTGTGAAGGCAGAAGTATCACTAACAGTTACACTGCCAATATAGCCAAGCTCTCCTTCCCAATGTAAGGTTTAACCCTAGGACCACTTATACATGGGTATAACTTTTCTTGTGTGAATAGCCCTGCTGAAATCAAAGGGAGGGACTACTAATGTGAGTAAACTGACACACATTTAACTCGAGCTGGGGGAAATTGTTTTTATCATAAAAAATATTGAAAAAAAGGTTTTAAACTTAAATGAACAACTTTCTGGAAGATCTTCATCTTGGTGAAATTTTCTGGGTTATCTAAAAATTTTCAATTTTCAGATTTTTCCCTTATTTGCTCCTATTTTCCTCCCTTTCCAATAGAGAAATAGAAAAATGCAATATCATTTCTGTGGAAGATTTCAAATGAAATAAAGTTTGTTTCATTTGATATTTTTTTACAATTCTGCTTTTCAATAAAAGAAAAACTGATTTTTTTCCCTATCAGCTCTAAGGCTAGGTCTATACTACCCGCCTGAATCGGTGGGTAGAAATCGACCTCTCGGGGATCGATTTATCGCATCCCGTCGGGACGCGACAATCGATCCCCGAATCGGCGCTCTTACTCCACCAGCGGAGGTGGTAGTAAGCGCCACCGACAGAAAGCCGCAGAAGTCGATTTTGCCGCCATCCTCACAACGGGGTAAGTCGGCTGCGATACGTCAAATTCAGCTACGCTATTCACGTAGCTGAATTTGCGTATCTTAAATCGACTCCCCCCTGTAGTGTAGATGTACCCTAAGAGTCTGCAGGATTAGGCCCTCAAAGGCGTGACTGCAGATGTGACAACCTGTTATTTTTACCATTGCTGTTCTTGTGTAACCTCATTTTAGCTTCTTCTAATTCCATCAGAGCAACTGCAAAAAAAAAAAAACAAAAAAACACATATCTATATATCAGGCTAAATTCTAAAAGAGACATGAAAAAAATCAATGGAATTCATCACTTGTGGATGGACAATTATATTTACATTTTCAGCATGAGGTGCTTAAGTGTACAATGACATTGTATGCCTCAATGAGAGCACAGAAACAGCATAGCAGACTCTATTTAATCATAAAAAATTATCAAACATGTTCCTGTGATAAGAGGTTAGAGTGCTTGAGTGTACTATATTTATTTTTAATATAGTGCCACCTCTAAAAAACTCAATAATAATGGGGGATTTCAACTATCCCCATATTGTCTGGGTACATTTCACCTCCAGGACAGGAGGCAGAGATAAAGTTTCTTGATTTAGTTGGGGTTGGTCCTGCTTTGACCGGGGGTTGGACTAGATGACCGCCTGAGGTTTCTTCCAACTCTAATCTTCTATGATTCTTCTATGATTCTATGACACAATTCTTGATTTAGTCCTAAGTGGAACACAGGATCTAGTCCAAGAGGTGAATATTGATGAACCACTTGATAATAGTGACCATAATATAATTAACTTTAACATCCCTCCATTTCTGAAGTTAAATGCTACTGTGGTGGGTTTCTTTGGTGTCCCCCCACCACAGTAGCATTTAACTTCAGAAATGGGAACTACACAAAAATGAGGAAGTTAGTTAAATAGAAATTGAAAGGGACAGTCCCAAAAGTGAAATACCTACAAGCTTCATGGAAAATTTTCTAAAACACCATAATAGAGGCTCACCTCAAATGTTTACTCCCAAATTAAAAAAATAAAACATAATAAGAGGACCAAAAAAGTGCCACCATGGTTAAATAACAAAATAAAAGAAGTGGTTAGAGAAAGAAAGCATCCTTTCAAAAGTGGAAGTTAAATTGTACTGAGGAAAATAGAAAGGAGCATAAACTCTGGCAAGTATAATTAGGCAGGCCAAAAAAGAATTTGAAAAGCAATTAGCCAAAGACTCAAAAAAAAAACACAGATTTTTTTTTTAAGTTCATCAGAAGCAGGAAACCTGCTAAACAACCAGTTGGACCACTGGACGATAGAGGTGCTAAAGGAGCACTCAAAGGAAATAAGGCCATTGCGGAGAAACTAAATGAATTCGCTGGATCAGTCTTCACAGCAGAGGATGTGAGAGAGATTCCCACACCTGAGCTGTTCTTTTTTAAGTGACAAATCTGAGGAATTGTCCCTAATTGAGGTGTCATTAGAAGAGGTTTCGGAACAAATTGATACATTAAAGAGTAAAACAGAACTAAACATGCATGGTAGCTTAGGTACATGATCGTGAGTTGATGACATTTAGAATGTGCAAACAGAATAAGGTCCAAAACAGTATAAAACAACCATGAGCTAAATCATCTGGGATGAAAAATTTAGTCAGAAAATGTGAAATTGAGAATTGTTTAAGAACACTTCACTAGATGCCCAAAAAAATATAATCAACAAAGAAATCTTGGTTAAAAAACTGAATTAGCGGGAAAGTGAAGACAGCTGGAGAAAGCAAGAGAAAGAATGGAAGAAAAGGAAAGTTGATAGTAATGAATATAAATCAGAAGTTAGGAATTAGTAGAAAATTGATAACGGAAACAAATGGATACAAGAAGAAATCTATGGGCAGCAGAATTAAGACACTAAGAAGGAGATTTTTAAGTACATTAGGAATAAAAGGATACAATGGTATCAGTCTATTATTAGATGGAAATAGTAGAATTACCAACAATAATGCAGAAAAGACAGACATGTTCTATAAATATTTTTGTTCTCTATTTGGGAAAAAAAAATGACGTTGTTATATCATATGATAACACTTTTTCCATACTACATCTCAAGAGGATTTTAAACAGCAGCCACTAAAGTTAGACATTTTAAAATCAGCAGATCCAGATAACTTGCAATCAAGAGTTTTGAAGGAGTTGGCTGCGAAGCTAGCTGGACCATTAATGTTGATTTCCAATATGTCTTGGAACACTGGGGAAGTTCCAGAAGACTGGAAGAAAGCTAAAGTTGTGCCAATTTTTAAAAAAGGCAAATGGGATGACCTAGCTAATTATAAGTCTGTCAGTCTAACATCATCATGGACAAGATAATGGAGCAGCTGATATGAACTCAATTAATAAAGAATTAAAGGAGGGTAATATCACTGATGCCAATCAACATGGGTTTATGGAAAATTGATCCTGCCAAATTAACTTGATATCTTTGTAGATGAGATTACAAGTTTGGTTGATAAAGGTAATAGTGTTGAGGTAATATTCTTTGTCTTTTGTAAGGTGTTTGACTTAGTATCACACAGCATTTTGTTTGAAAAATCTAGAGTGATATAAAATTAACATGGCACACATTAAATGGATTAAAAACCAGTTTAGGTCTCAAAATGTATTTGTAAAGAGGGAATCATCATCATCAAGTGAGCATGTTTCTAGTGGGGTCCCACAAGGATCTGTTCTGGGCCCTACATTATTTAACATTTTTATCAATGACCTGGAAGAAAAATAAACTCATCACTGATAAAATTTGCAGGTGGCACAAAAATTGCGGGAGTGGTAAATAATGAAGAAGACAGGTCACTGATACAGAGCAATCTGGATTGGTTGGTTAGCTGGGTGCAAACAAACAATATGAGTTTTAGTATGGTTAAATGTAAATGTTGATACCTAGGAACAAAGTGACTCTGAAAAAGATTTAGGGTTGTGGTGAATAATCAGCTGAACATGAGTTCCCAGTGTGACACTGTGGTCAAGAGGGCTAATGCAATCCTTGGATGCATTTAAACAGAGGAATCTTGGGTAGGAATAGAGAGGTTATTTTACCTTTCTATTTGGCACTGCTGTGACTGCTGCTGGAATACTGTGTCCAGTTTTAGTGCCCACAAGTCAAGAAGGATGTTGATAAATCAGAGAGGATTCAGAGAAGAGCCACAAGAATGATTAAAGGATTAGAAAACCTTCTCATAATGATAGACTCAAGGAGCTCAGTCTTATTTACCAAAACAAAGAAGGTTAAGGCGTGACTGGATTACAGTCTATAAGTACCTACATAGGGAACATGTATTTGAAAATGGGCTCTTCAATCTAGCGGAGAAAGGTATAACATGATGCCTGGAAATTGAAGCTAGACAAATTCAGACTGGAAATCAAGCCATAATAATAACCAATGAAACAATTTACCAACGATCACAGTGGATTTTCCATCACTGACAAGTTTTAAATCAAGATTGGATGTTTTTTTCTAAAAGATATGTTCTAGGAATTATCTTGGGGAAGTTCTATGGCCTGCATTGTACAGGAGAGCAGACTAAATGATCACAATGGACCCTTCTGGCTTTGGAATCTATGAACACTTTATGATCAGTAAGGCTAAGATTTTGTCATGGATATTTTTAGTAAGTCACAGACAGGTCACAGGCAATAAAGAAAAATTCACAGAAGCACATGACCTGTCCCTGACTTTTACTAAAAATATCCATAATAAAATGGGAAGGGGCTGGGCAGCTGCAGGGTGGCTGGGAGACCTACCACCTGAGGGAGCTCAGAGCTCCAGGGTCCCCCTGCCCCCTGCAGTGGCCAGGAGTTTGGGGATCCCCCTGCAGAGGCTGGGAGCCACCAGGGTCCTCCTGCCCCACCATGTCGGTGGGGAGCCACCGGGGTCCCTCTGTCCCCCTGCTTTGGTGGAGAGCCGCCGGGGTCTCCCTGTCCTGCTGCAGAGGCTGGGGAGCTGAGGGGGTCCCCCTGTCGCCCATAGCATCTAGGAACTGTGGGGTACACCCTGTGCCTCTGGGGTACCTCCGCTATCCATGGCAGTTCGGAGCTCGGAGGAACTGGGGGTACCTCACAGCTCCCTGCTATTGTGGAATGCGGCGGGACCCTGCAGCTCCCAGCCACCAGTGATGAAGTCACGGAGGTCTTTGGAAGTCACAGATTCCGTGACTTCCACGACCTCTGTGACAAAATCATAGCCTTAATGATCAGCAAACAATATAGGCTGTGCATTAGTGTGTAATTTTGTAAACAAAATACCACAATACACAGAGCCCTCATAGTGTAAAATAGTATAGAAGAGGGCTAGTCTTCTTGGAAGTTTCACAAGAGGAGAGGAATATGCTGAAGTAATGCTCTTCCAGGTGTTGCAATGCTCTTACATGCATGTCTTAAAATATTCTTTGGGATTGAGCCTCTCAGTTTTCTCTGTGCTTGGAATGGAGTGGCAGGGCTGGCAAACGTAGATTATAAAATGCAAATTTTGCTTTTCCATTATTGAGAAAAGCTTTCTGGCTTTTCCACTAAAGCAGCAAAGAGCTGAAATGTTATGTGTTTATGTTAAATGTGACGATCTCCTTTCTGAGCCTAATAAGCCTGAACCTAATTAAATTTAAACGTAAGTAGAAGACAGAAGGGACATTACACAAAACCAAACTGCCAAACCTCAACCAAATAAGAGAAATCTAAATTAAACTGGATGAAGGGCAGCTTTGTTTATCCCTAACCACTAGTACCTACTTATAAAATCTTTTTCCATTAAATTCATCAAAGAGATTGGAATGCTGCCAAATCCAAATACACTAAGACAGATATACTTGACTAAATTGAGACAAGAAATGGAGGATTTTTAACAGAAATTACATCAACAATAACACCACATAAGGGTATCATGATTAACATTATTATAATGGATACCAAATGAATTCGTAACGATGGGACACTTATTTTAAAGTGTCACCAGAAACTCTTTAGCAATCGCCTGCCACAAAGCACAAATGCAAAAATTTGTCATATACAGCAGATGTCCTAGTGCACAATAAAAAAAAAATAAAAGCATAAATTGCTTACATCATAGTTATTCCTCTGGTAACCCACCTCACCACAGTTTTTTAAACTCCAGTCTAATCCTTATATGTCTTCTGATTTAAATATGCAGGTGATAAAACACCTTATGTGATATTATTTGTTCAGTAAAGAGACAAGAACGGCTGCTAATTATGCCAGTTATTTCAGAGTGCAAGAAATGGCTTCCCTTAAGCAAGCAACCATACCTTCTTAGCTACTAGAATCATCTGCCCGTAGCAGACTGTTACCCATTAGTTCCTGCAGGGTCTTGGTTCTAATACTACTAGAATCTCCCACCCCTCTGGAGGCGAAGTGCAGCAATGGAAGTTTCTGGGCATTTCCAGCAGGAACAACAAATGCCAGGGAAGCACAGTTTCCAGCCCCCTTCATCATATCTGGTTTCAGTAATAATAATTGCTGAGAGAGGCCACCCACACTTGTTCTATTGGGGGAAACACAGTCTTTATCTTGGTCTCATTCAAAGATAAAGTTCTAAGGATAGACCCTCAGCTGGTGTAAGCCATCCTAGCTTCACTGAAGTCAGTATCAACTTTGTGCTAGAAGGTAAGCAAAAGTTGCATCATGGAAAGATGCTATGATTATGTCCCCTTAGCTCCTTTTACCTGCTGCCACTACCTACTTAAAATGTTTGTTCAGGTTCTAGAGATACTACTGGTTCAAGCTGGTCCCCATTTTAAGTATAGGAATATCTCTGAAATCTAGAATATCTCCTTAACTCAAATGAACTTTTAAAGGGGATCCTCTGTATTGCCTTTAAGTGGTACCTTGTGTTCACTTCAAAATGGTTATAGTCTTTAGGCCTCTTTCTGCATACATGTTTGTGTGTGCATTGACTTCTGTTTAAACACATTCAACTAAGTGTTATAAATGCTATTTAGGATAAAACAGCTGAATAACTTAAACCCCCAACCACTGCCATCTGAATGCTTAAAATCCCCAAATGTACATTATTAGAGACTTGATGTAGGACTTGAACCCAGAATCCCAGAGCTCTCTCTTGGTAACAGAAAGCATTATCACTAGGCCACTAGACTGGTTCCATAGGCTGTTATTAAAATTTTATTAAGGGAAATAGCCAGTAGTAGAATATAGGCACAAAGTACTGTAGATAAGATCTTGTGCCCACTGTTGTCAATAAGAGTTTGACTTTGACTTCAGTTAGGCCAGAATTTCCTGCTGTAGCTGTAATGCTGGTGGCATTATTATGAAAACAAGTTTCAAAGTAATTAATAAGCAGTTTGATCATATGCACATTTTAGGACACAATGACCCCAAAAAATGCTTGAAAGCCCTCTGTGAAACATAGAGACTGCCCTTTAAAATTTCAAAACAGAATTTGATGCTGCTATTCCCTTTAAATCTGACAGAGAGGGGAAACAATACCACAACACAAAGGTTGAGATGTAAGGAAAAACAATTTATTTCCAGATCAGGTACCTGCTGCTTCCAATTTAGATATTGGATAAACGATCTGAAATGAAAGCAGCAGCCTGAAATGGAGTGTTTTTCTAAGCTCCCCTAATTAGAATCAGCTAGTTCAGTGCAGCTCTAACCAGAACCACCTCCTCTTCTTTGACTGACTATGGAGAGCTGCAAAACAGAAAGTGTGAGTGTTGTCAAAGAATATCTCAGACAGCAGATAAGAAATGAAGGCTTTGAAGAAACTGTGAACACCCTCTGGGGAGGAAATTAGACTTGTGAATTTAGGGGGGGAAAAGGCATGCAAACAGTTTAAAAAGGAATTGAAGACCGAGGTCAACAGGGATGTTTTCAACTGGAAATCACCCGCTGGGGAAGAAATTAGTTTTGAACACCTAACAGAAATCAGCAGTGTGGGTGGGAAAGACTTTAAGTTATTCATCTTTGTCATGAAATCCTCATTTTTCCCCTCAATCAAGCTGCATAACAGGAAAAATATAATCTTCATTCAAACAGGATGAACTGCACGCAATAATATTAAGAGGCTCATGCTACAGAAGATGATTTGAGCAAAGAAAGTGACATTAATGGCTCTTCTGACACCTGGACCATTGACAAGAGGCTTCTAATCCAGTACAGGTAAGAGGCAATGAGCAGGACAAGGAGAAGAATGCCCACTCCTGTATTAATTAAGCTTTCACCATGTGGCCACCAGGCCTTCCTAAGTACGTTCTAAGATAAGAAACACATGGGGAAGCACCTCACTAGACTAATGCAAATTGTGATTAAACCCAAGTCTCCCTCCATGTCCTGCTCCTTTTTTACCCTGTACACCCCTGAGTGCATCCAGGGGCTATAAACAAGCCAATAATCAGCATGAAGGACCATACAGAGTGTTTAAACCTTATTTGCACCCATAAATAGTGTCCACTCTCACTTGTGCTAGAGCACAAAAACCTCATGCAACATTAAACTAAAGTCACAAATAATATTTGAAACTGAATTTTCTCCTGGGATGAGAGCTTGTGTGCTAAATGAGAGCATAATGAACATACTGGTGTGAAAGGGTAGTTTAGACCAAGGATCGGCAACCTTTGGCATGCGGCCCTCCAGGGTAAGCACCCTGGTGGGCCGGCCCAGTTTGTTTACCTGCCTCATCCGCAGGTTCGGCTGATCACGACTCCCACTGGCTGCGGTTCGCCGCTCCAGGCCAGTGGGGGCTGTGGGAAGTGGCATGGGCCAAGAGATGTGCTGGTCACCACTTCCTGCCACCCCCATTGGCCTGGAGCAGTGAACCTGGAGATGGCCGAACCTGCAGACGCGGCAGGTAAACAAACCAGTCCGGCCCACCAGGGTGCTTGCCCTGGCAGGCCACATGCCAAAGGTTGCCGATCCCGGGTCTAGAGGTTGCCATTATGCTAGAATTCAGGAGAGCTGGGCGCTGTTCCAGAGTATGCCACAGACGTCTTATGTGACCTTGGTCAAGTCACTTAATCCACACTCTGCCTCAGTTATAGGGATAATTAAATCTCATAAGAGTGCTGTCAGGATAAAAATCCATTAATGATTGTGTGGTGTTCAGGTACTACAGTGATAAGTCATTCAACTATCTTTATAGCTAGGTAAATTCAGTCTGCAAACACTCATGCATAGGAGTAGCTTTATACACCCTGAGTATTTCCACTGAAAATAACAAGAATACCTACAAAGTTATTCACATGTCTAAATCTTGTCAGGATTAGGTCCTAAATAGATTAGCAATGTAACTGCTGATCTGTAAATAGATAAATAAAAAGTTGCTCCAAATATCCTTCTGGACTAATACATAACAAGTTGCACTGGCTAAGCCTGGATGTTATTAAAAATGCATTAAAATGTAAGTGCCTGACTAGGACATGACAGGACTCAGTCTTGCAATGTTTCTAAGACCATAACAGAAATTTTTGCAAAACACAACCTATAATCAAAAATAACCCTAAGGGTCACAATCGAACAAGAACAGTGGGAGCATGTGTGAAAAATGAAAATCAGTAAGGGAGAACTGACTATAATCTCCTGAAGCATTTTAGAATTTAGCTTTAAAATAATTTTTTGGACCTGATTTTCATTTATATGAAGGCCCCTTCACACTGCTCTGGCAGAGGGAAAACTATAGTATAAATAAGAGTAAAAGCTCATTGCCTAGGTGTACCCTTCTCAGTTTCGCTTAATGCAGTTGGTGC
Source organism: Trachemys scripta elegans (assembly GCF_013100865.1). Classification (NCBI taxonomy): domain Eukaryota; kingdom Metazoa; phylum Chordata; order Testudines; family Emydidae; genus Trachemys; species Trachemys scripta. The sequence continues at coordinate 126,489,543 of NC_048300.1, read as the reverse complement.
AGGTAAATCACTTCACCGTAGGAGCTATTACAACTCTCTTCTGAATCTAAACAAACAAGCATGGAAAAGAAAAAGAATGGAAATACAACACACAGAAGAGCTAAAAAAGGGATGCAGATGATACATATATATAAAAATAAGGTGAGTGATGGACCCAGAAAAAAAGATAGGAATAAAGACAACGGTTTTGTTTCAAAAACATTTCCTTCCTGATTATGGTGCTCCACTTAGGATCACTGTATGTGGCCTATAAATGTTTTCATGCTGTTTCATAAAAAAAATAGTGGGTGGCAATTTTTGTTTTGTGGTGAGTAGCAATTTGCAGTAACTCCTATCTGGGTCCTGCTTTGAAACAAATTTAGGAACCATTGGTCAACAGGAATGGTAAGCTACAATAAGTGACAGGATAAACCATGTATTGCTGTGTCTTCTGCTGTGCCTGATCCACTGAGAATGAGTCTGTTAAAACTCCTCATTCCAGAGCCCTGCTTTTTATCTCAAGCTGTAGGACTCATGCTTTCAGTTCTGGAGGTCCCCAGTTCAGTCCCTAGTGTCATCTGAGAGAGAGGTCATTGCAGCAGTATATAGGCAAAGCCATCTAACCATACTAATGCCCTGTTAGGGTCCAGTCTTCTTTTTGTATGAACCTCAAGGGATTTCCCTGTGCAGAAATTACATTTCTAGAAGATGCTGGGAAATATATACCTGAGAGCACCAACCCAACTCAACACATCTATACATTATGGCTTCGTCTTCAGTAGAAAAAAGATGTGTTCTTAACTCCTGTTCACTAACATAAGGTACAATTCTAGTGCAAACAAGGCAGTTGTACTTTTACCATGAGTTAGCAGGTCAAGGTAAGCCCCAAACTCCCTCAGTCTTTAGCTCAATCGGTCAACAGATGTGAAAACAACAAACTGGCTTATTTTTACTAGGATTTTACCTAATGTTAGCTAATATGTCTTAAGAACACACCTTTATTTGTAGTGAGGACACACCCTATATGATAAAGGAAAGACCTCATTTCCCTATTAGCACTATTACTAATACCATATATTTCCATTTGCTTTAGAAGATTCTTTCCATATGAAATCAACAACACTACTGATGACCAACTGATAGATTTTGCGAAAATAACCTTCAAATTCACAATGTGTTTCTTTGGAAGTGGCAAAATACAGTACTAGCACTCTTCACAACAAACCTGATCTAAAAATCTGGGTGGACAATTCACCTCAAAAGGATTAAAAACAACCCCACCCACCTTCTCCCCTTCTCCCTCCAGCCTCACATAACACTATGAACTCAAAAAAAAGTTAGAATGGAAGGGAGACAGTTAAATGTCAAGTTTTTAATGGAAACATAGTTGCACTTGTCACTTTAATGATTTACGGGTTGCTGACTCCTGATAACAATCTGTGCCTTTAAAATTTGACCCTGAGCTTGGAGGAATAATTGTTCTCCATAGACCTTTCAACAATCTGTAAGGAAACCTTGGCATGTTGAGCTCCAGGGATTACTGTAGAAAGAGTACTACAGGGACTACTCTATGGATGGGATTAGTGTATTAGAACAGAGGTTAGAATTCTAAGGTTCTCAAACCCAGGCAAGAGTTAAAATAATGTCTCTGTTCTAACCGCTAAACAACACTAAGGCAACATCTACACTACACACCAGTATCAGCAACATATAAATAGGGCCCTACCAAATTCACCGTCCATTTTGATCAATTTCACGGCTGGAGGGTTTTAAAATTTCATGTTTTCAGCTGTTTACATCTGAAATTTCACAGTGTTGTAACCGTGGGGGTCCTAACCCAAAAGGTACCCAGAAGAGGGTCTGATCTCCCCCTCATTCCGCCCTCACAATGGTGCCTAGACATTGAATGGGTATCTTAGAAGTGAAAAGAATTAGTAGATCAATTAGTTAAAAAACAAAACTTCTCACTTTCCTTATTGTCACGTTAGTTATGATTGCAACACCTTTTTTATATAAGAATTTTCACAAAGCACCTCAGACTCCATTGCAAAATACATAAGACCAGATCCTTACCTAATATAAGTTGGTGTAGCTCCAATGAAGACATTAGCCTACACCAGCTGAGGATCTGACCATGGTGGTAGGTTAACACATACAACATTCAGTGGATAATAAAAATGCTTCAAGGACAATCAACAAATATATCACAGGTTAAAGATGAGGTGCATGCAGGAGCTAAATGTGGTAAACAAAAGTTCATTTTGGAAAATACATTTTGTGAAAGTGTATATAAATATCTGAAATTGCTAACTTTGAGAATTCTATAACTCAATAGAAGCAGCCACTGAAAAAAAAAATATTCACTGAGGATTAGTATTTGTATGCCAAGTTTTACCCAAAGTAAATTTGTACTGATGAATTATAGACTGAAAATAGTAATGGAAACAATTGTAATGGAAACCCTGATTACAGTAATTTAATAGCATGTGAAAAAGCACCACTATAATAAAGTGTTTTCATTTGCATAATACTAGAATATATTTACTAAAATATTTTAAACACGTTCTAAATACATTTAACAATCACACTTCATACCAAGACATTGCAAATTTAGTTATTTTCAGAAATTGTGTTGTATTTTAGATTAAAATGATGTGGGTTATTTGCAGTAATATGCTATTGCTTAACTTGTATCATCTTTGTACTTGACACACTGGCTTGTATCACCTAAAAAGATTATTTCCTGTAGTACTTAGCTGTCTTTAGGTAGATATAGCCGCTTTTTAACATCTGAGTGATAACAAGGAGACTAAAAAAGAAAATTTGAACTGGGCCAAGGCCAGGATACATTCTTCACTATAGGACCTCCAGATACCCTCAAAACAATAAGTTCCCTCCTTACCCTTTTCTGTCTTCTTTGGGTAAAGCCAATGCCTGACCATTCCCACTTCTGTCTCCAGTTCTGAAAGAGCTGAGACTTGGAGAGTCCATAATTCATGGAGTTGCAATAATCAAAGTGAGAGAATATAGAGGAACATGATGAACATGGTAAATGCTGTTGAGGTGTTGAAATGCACAACTGCAAACATTGAAGATATATGACCCAGATCCTCAGCTGATATAAACTGACACAGATCTCCTGACTAGCTGGGGATGTGGCCCATGAAGTTAGAAGAAAAGTCGAGGGTCAAGAAAGAGGGCAAGATTATGGTGGCAGATGTATTCGTCAGCTTAAACAAGATTTGATCGCTGCAAATCTACAACTTAAAGACCAAACTATAAATCTTCAACTCAAGTGTTATTTCCAGTCTCACATATGGATATGAAAGCTGGAAATCCACCAAAGGTACAGTCATCTAAATGCCTATGAGACCAAATGCCTCAGGAAAATATTTGGAATCAAATGGAATGAAATTATAACAAATGGCAAGATTCATCAGAGAGCTCAAAAATCAATTATTTCCAGAGTTATCCAGAAAAAAAAAGATGGAAATATCTGGAACAGGTGTTGAAAATGAAGCCAGACCATCTGTCATGGCAAGTATGCCATTGGGCAGTTGGAGGAATACATAAGAGAGCAAAATAATCACTTCATCGAATGATGCATGTAGAGGAAACACTTATGTGATTTAACAATGCAGAGAACATGCAAAAAGTGGCCCAGTATAGACAGGGATGATGAAGCCTCTTTCATGGCCCAAGGAACATGTGATGATGCAGAAAAAAATTAGATTAAGTAGGTGGAAATAGGGCACCCGAGTTAAGGAGGGAAATCAAAAAGATAGAAATGTTTTAGAAAATAATTCTCTTTCCTATGAGATGCAAACTCCTTGCTTTAAGACATATAATTCTGCTTCTCACCTAGGTATCCATGCATATCATAAATATTTGATAATCAAAACAGTGTTGATTGTTGACTGCGTGAATCTTGACTGCATGGTGCCGGGTCAGATGTTGTCTTGTTCTCTAGCTGAGGAAAAAAAGTTATTCACTGAATATTTCATTTAAAAAAAAAAGCCTGCCTTTTAACTTGAAGAAAAAATATTTCTCAAACATATTTGTAAATTATTTGACCAACTCTATTGAATCTGGGTGGAAACAAGTATTCACTGAATAATTTTAATGACATTTTAAAATAAATGTAATCAAGTTAATTTGAGGAATATAATTCAACCAGCTCTACACATCTTTAGTCAGCATCCTGCTGGAGCCTAAAACAGAAAAAAACTAAATAAACATACACAAGTAGAGAAGATATAAAAGGAAAGTGGTAAGAGGAAAAGTTATCCCTTATATTTGTTCTGTGACTTTTCTTTTCCCCTATTACCCAACCCAATCCTCTCTCAAATTGTTCTATGCAATATCACATTTAATTGCTATGTGTCAGGTTTGGCAGACAGATGAGTAGAATCATGTATACCTACTGTATAATAACACTGTACTAATGGTGATGTTAGCTGGTAATGAGGCATCATTATAGCATTTTAATGTGACTTATCATTACTACTCCCATTGATTTGGGAGGAAACAATGTCTTCAAGAAACATAACCCAACCTGAAATCTTGCTGGAGGCAAACATTTACCACTGTACAGCTAAATCTGTTGGCAACACAGGTGTTTCATTTTAAATTTAACAGGCAGATTGTGTTTGTGTTTAGGAAACAGAAGTTTCGCAGGAAAAGAGAGAGGGTACACACTCTGAAGAGTGGGATGTGGGGGGGGGGGTAGGGTTTCAGAGCCCAAGCTCCAGCCCAAGCCAAAACATCTACATGGCTATTTTTAGCATTGTAGCATAGGCCCAAGCCTGTAGACCCAGGCTCTGAGTCTCTCTGTTGCAGGGGTATTTTTTTGCAGTGTAAACATACTTTAATCCACTTTAATTCTAAATAAGAGTGTACACACAGGGTTTAATTCAGTTTAATGAATCCACTTTAAATTTACACCTTTAGTTAATCAAATTAATTTTCCTGAGTGTCCCTGTCTAGACAGGCCTTATGATTTGAAGAAGAAAAGCCTGTTCCCAGCCCCTTGAGCCACCCAATTCTCCTTTAGCCATTCTTCAAATAAGTTACACAAGGAATGACCTTGATCCATTGTTTCTAAATAACTGATCTAAACAAATGATGTCTCTGGGATCCTTCGGGTGTATTTTAAAAAGCAAACATTTCAAAGCTTTTTCTAATCCATTTACTGAGCTTTTAAGTTGTTGGTCCTTCCCTCCCAACACACCACACGCACACTTCAGTCCTACAGGAGTATTAATACCTGTTACATGATTGGAGACAAACTTTAATGTCAATTTGCAATGCTGGAAAGTTAGAGGGAAGGTCATATTTTGTGACAGAATGTCATCTAAAGAAATGAAAAAGTTCTAGTTAAAATAAACTACATAGGAAAACTCCATATTTAAACAATGTACCAGCACCATATCCGTCTGAAACATAGATATACATTTCTCTGTGTTTAGAGTATATATAGATATAGATGATATAGATCTATCTATCTAGATAGATATACACACACATTTCCTTATTGGCTCAGTATTAGAACACTATCAATCACTGCATGTACTTTTAAGTTTATATTATTTTCCTCCTTATGATCTTGCCAGTGCTCTTGTTAGGCTTAAAAATTAAGGCCCTGAATCTTGTAACAGTGTGGGGATTGTGTAACCTGGTTATTTTTGGATACATGAATTTATGAAAATCTGGGACAAAATGTTTAATTGACTTAATCAGATACTTTGAGAACACAGTATTCCATCCTGAACATTTGTATGCTGACTCACTCTGGTAATATTCTACATGGATTATAAATGGATTTTTTCACCTCAGACTAGTTGTGTCCAGTCATTATTATGGGCCTACTTCTAGGAGGAGTTTAATCGCCCATGAATTTTTATGAATGCATTCACATATGGCAATGGGAAGCACATACTGATTTTTTTGATAAAAGCTAGTTTTTTTTTTCATGCAATTCCTGCTTGTTTCCTCTAAATCTTTAACTTTCTTTATGGCTGATGAAGACTTCTGCCCCAAATGCCCATGCACATCACATGGAAAACTTGAGTTGCTGGCCAGTTACTCAATTGGAGAAGTCATACAAATGAATATAATTAAAAATCTCTTGCTGTATATAGCACATTGCTGTTTAAAACGCAACAAAAACATGTCATATTTTGACTTAACATGCTCCCCATCCACCCGGTATTTACCCCCCTTTTTAGCAACTGTGGCAGGGCCATAACCAGGGTGGGAGAAGCAGGACAGCTGCCCAGGGTGCAAAGCTGTCGGGGGTGGGAAAATGTGCGGAAAAATGATGTAAAAGCCCAGTAGGCGGCACTAAAATGCCTAGTTACAGCTCTGAAATATGGGTTGGGCTTACCCATCTCTACGCACCCATCTCATTTGAGCACTAGGAGTAAGCTTTACAGTACCTTGTCCCTGGTCTGATTGGTTGCTGACCTGTATTTTGTTGAACTGCCACAGCTGCTTTAAGACTTGATCTATTCAGAAACTTTTCTGGCCAAATTTGCAAAGTAAATACTTTTATGTTCCTTCCAGTTTTTTATGACCACTCATCAGCCTGCTAATAAACCTGTTCATAAAAAAGCAGGCTGAATAGAGTTCTAATCTTTCATTACCTTCTAGAAAATAGTCAATGAGGAAAGAAAAAGAAAGGGTGAGGGAGTTTTATAATTTCTTTGCCTCTAGCACAATTCAGCATTTAAGATCACCAAGACTCTTTTGTTGTTGCCTCCTAAAATTAAGCTTAATGAAATGTTTAGTATTTTTAGACTTTAGGGCCAACTCTGCACTTTCTGACCCCTACATAACTTGTACTGTATTTTCATGAAGTCTGAAGAAAAAGTGACAGCAGGCAACTTTAGTGTGTAGATAACACAGAGTCAGTATTCTTCACCCTAAGGAATCGGGAAAACTTGTCACATGGAGAGAAAGTAATAAAAAATTGGGTATAAACTGTCAAATAAACAGACTCCTTAAAAAGTATTAAGAAAAAATGAAATAAGTAAGTTTTTAGGCTGTTGTGGAATAGCTTTCATATATATATATACTCTACCCTTATGCAAAATAGTGCTATCACTGAGCTCTAATGATTAAACACCACCACGCAATCTCGAAAGAGAACAGCCTTTGAACTAAGCATGTACAAAGTCTTACATAGCATATAATGCTGAAGTCCCAGCCCTGCAATGCAGGGGGACTGCTGAACCTGCATGGAGTCCTGCTGAAATTAATGGAGCTCCATGCAGGCACAGCGATTGGCCCATACACACCAAGTTGAGGGATTGGTGTTAAGTCTCACACTTAACAACTGACATTTTGAAAAATGCACAAATGTGAAGGCTTGTTAGTACATAATAAATTCCTTTCTATTTATGATTTTAATTACTTGTTTTTAAAAAAGGATATAGCTGTCCACTCTTTTTCTAACTAAGTGATACTCATGCAATTCCTATAAAATGCTGTATTTCTAATTAACTGTATTATATTGAGTGTTACAGCTATACTAGCTGTCAGTGAAGTACAGATCAATGTCTTTTAAGTTTAAGTGACAGATGGGATGAAGCTCCCATCGTTCCCATAGGGTGATCATTCTGAAGAATAATGGATCTCATCTCAGCAAATGTTTCCTCCTATTCAGTCCAAAACTTTCCTTTCCTCAGTTTCATATCTTTAACCTTGGGCCTGTCCTGAACAATTCCTCACCTGCAACTGTGGTTCAATACTCAAACTGCTTAACCCCTCTTAGTTATCAGTTATTCAGGATTTAGGGCCTGATTCTGAGAGATAATGAGAAGGAATCTCAGAGCATTTCCTCATTAGGCTCTCAGCACTTCACAATACCGCATCCAGTGCACTAAATGCTGCAATAACGACTATGTGGGTGAAACAAAACAATCACTACACTTTTCCCATGAACTCACACAGGAAAATGATAAAAGATAAAAACACCCTATCGTTTGTGGGTGAACACTTTTCACAAAGTGAACACTCTATTTCTGACCTATCAGTCCTCAACCTCACAAGGAAACCTGCACAACACCTTCAAAAGACGAGCCTGGGAGCTTACATTTATAGAATCATAGAACTTGAAGGGACCTTGAGAGGTCATCTAGTCCAGTCCCCTGCACTCGTGGCAGGATTTATTATCTAGACCATTCCTGACAGGTGTTTGTCTAACCTGCTCTTAAAAGTCTCCGATGATGGAGGTTCCACAACCTCTCTAGGCAACTTATTCCATTGCTTAACCACCCTGATGGTTAGGAAGCTTTTCCTAATGTCCAACCTAAACCTCCATTGCTGCAATTTAAGACCATTGCTTCTTGTCCTATCCTCAGAGGTTAAGAAAAACAATTTTTCTTCCTCCTTGTAACAACCTTTTACATACTTGAAAACTATTATGTCCCCTCTCACTCTTCTCTTTTCCAGACTAAACAAACCTAATTTTTTCAATCTTCCCTTATAGGTATGTTTTCCAGACCTTTAATCATTTTTGTTGCTCTTCTCTGGACTCTCCAATTTGTCCACATCCTTCCTGAAATTGACCAGAACTGGACACATACTCCAGTTGAGGCCTAATCAGAGCGGAGTAAAGCAGAAGAATTACTTCTCGTTTTTGCTTACAACACTCCTGCTCATCCCAGAATTATGTTCGCTTTTTTTGCAACAGCATTACACTGTGACTCATATTTAGCTGTGGTCCACTATGACCCCCCTCAGATCCCTTTCTGCAGTACTCCTTCCTAGGCAGTCATTTCCCATTTTGTATGTGTGCAACTGATTGTTCCTTCCTAAATGGAGTACTTTGCATTTGTCCTTATTGAATTTCATCCTATTTACTTCAGATCATTTCTCCCATTTGTCCAGATCATTTTGAATTTTAATCATATCTTTCAAAGCACTTGCAACCCCTCCCAGCTTGGCATTGTCCGCAAACTTTATAAGTGTACTCTCTATGCAATTATCTAAATTATTGATGAAGATATTGAACAGAACTGGACCCAGAACTGATCCCTGCAGGACCCCATTCATTATGCCCTTCCAGCATGACTGTGAACCACTGATAACTACTCTCTGGGAATCGTTTTACAACCAGCTTTGCACCCACCTTGTAGTAGCTCCATCTAGGCTGCATTTCCCTAGTTTATTTAAGAGAAGGTCATGTGAGACAGTATCAAAAACTTTACTAAAGTCAAGATATACCACCTCTAACGCTTCCCCGGTATCCACAAGGCTTGTTACCCTGTCAAAGAAAGCTATCAGGTTGGTTTGACACGATTTGTTTTTGACAAATCCATGCTGACTGTTACTTATCACCTTATTAACTTCTAGATATTTGCAAACTGATTGCTTAATTATTTGCTCCATTATCTTTCCAGGTACAGAAGTTAAGCTGACTGATCTGGAATTCTCTGGATTGTCCTTATTTCCCTTTTTATAGATGGGAACTATATTTGCCCTTTTGCTGTCTTCTGGAATTTCTCCCATCTTCCATGACTTCTCAAAGATAATCGCTAATGTCTCAGATATCTCCTCAGTCAGCTCCTTGAGTATTCTAGGATGCATTTCATCAGGCCCTGGTGACTTGAAGACATCTAATTTGTCAAAGTAATTTTTAACTTGTTCTTTCCCTATTTTAACCTCTTCTGATCCTACCTCACTTTCACTGGCATTCACTACGTTAGATGTCCAATCACTACCAACCTTCTTGGTGAAAACCAAAACTTTGCTTATAACTTTGCTAGACACTAAAAATCATGGTCATAATAAATAAACTTGATTTATGGCTTATTACAACAATCATTTGTAACACTAATTCCCCTTTTTGTCCTATGACTTCACGGGATGTACCTTGAATGGTCCTTTAGAATATGTGATAACCACTTAGGTTAGCATAAAATAATCTTTTCAATCTTGTTCTTAGCTGTGACACTCCCAGTCTCCAACCTTTCTCCAACCTGAAGAAGAGCTCTGTGTAGCTTGAAAATTTGTTTCGCTAACCAACGGAAGTTGGTCAATAAAAGATATTACCTCACCCACCTTGTCTTATGAAAATGAGGATATTTAAAATGATCTATAAAGAGAGAAACTTTGAAACGTAAAGATGTTGTTTGTTACATCTGAAAACTCTTCAGAGTATCCTTATTGAAGTGGCATATTTTGAAGTAGGAATGTAACTATCATCATAAAAAAAGTTTCCAAGAACTAAGGGTGTTTCTCAAGAGTTTGATCAATATTTTATTACTGTAGACTACTGAACATATTTGTGGAGTGAAAATTGAATGGCATTCCATTGATTTTAGGTATTATGTCAATGTGCTTAACATATAATTTTCTTCATGTGAGCAATTCATCAGTGAGATATAAATAGGCTTGGCAGAATTCAATTTTTATTTTTTTCTATCAACTATTTATTTTTAAGATAGATTTAATTTTTAATTATTTTTATTTTTGCAGTTGTGGGAAACTAAGTAGGGGGTAAGGTTGGAGTTAGGGTTAGGGCAGTGCTGACAGCAGGGCTTCAGGGAGCCGAATGGTTCAGGACACAAGGTGCAAGGGAGACTGCTGTTCTGGCCTGACAAAGCAGAGATGCTACCCAGGACTGTGAGGAAGAGGAAGAGGATGAGCCCCTGGGCACAGCAAAGGCTATCCCGCTGCTAAATGGCTCAGTCCCAGGCATTCAGCAGCAGGTTGGCTTCTCCCATGAACAGAGGCTCATCTTCCTCTTCTCAGCCCTGGCTGATGGTTTCTGCTCTGTCCCGCCAGGATCACAGCCGTTCCCACACCTTGTACCTGCAGGGATCAGGTGTCACCGACCCTGTGGCAGCACAGGCAGCCCTCTGCAGCTCCACTGCCATCATGGGAATGAGAGAGCGGGTCGGTGACAGTGGGGCTTCTTGCACTGCCATGTGACTGATGACACCTGATCTCTGTAGGCACAAGAGGGGAGGCTGTACTCCTGCTGACCAGTATATTTTTTGTTAATTTCAGTGTGTCGGTTAAAATCGACGTTTACCAACATCTATCGACTTCAATTTAATCTTGCCAAGCCTAGATATAAAGCAGAAAGTTAGAAGAAGCTGTTGGCAGGATTATCCTTTTGCTTAAACCAGGAGTAACTCCAAGTCAATGCAGACATAGTAGCGTAAAACCAGTATGAGAGGAGAAAACAGCCCACCTTGCTTGCTCTTCTGGCCTAGCTCAGTATTACTCTGAAAAACAACCAGAAAAGTTGTTGCCTGGCAAGGGCATTAGGAGTGGAGGTTGCTGATGCTCAGTAAAAAGAGCCAGACTCCATTCAAAGAGTTAATGCTTATGAATGGAACCACAGGATTTTGCCCAGGAGACTGCTGTGTAAATAACATTCAAATACTATGGTGATGGGAGCAATATAAGAACCAATGTAGACCAGAAATCAAATTATACTTACTTAACTTAAGCTACATTCTGTCAAATGGATTTCTATGACCTCCCATATTCTGGGACTAGCTTCAAACCTATATATATCAATCTTTTAAAGAAGAAGCAACATGCATTATTATTTCATATGTATACCCTACAGAGAATGAAAATCTCCTGTTGAAAGTTGATTCGTGATACTATGAGCAATATTTTAATTTCCGTTATATCTGGGAAATCTGGTAGATGCCAATGGGGTGTCCAGGTGTGACAGATTCTTCCCAAGTGCCGCAGCCTGGTGACACAAACTGTTATGGCAAAGATGCTAACATCATGCAACTTTTGAGTCATCAGCATATAAACCCTCAGGCTGTACTAATCTCATGCAGTAACTGCACCCAGACAGTCATTAAAGGAATTGTGTGAGTTAAAACACTTCCCTATATCTGGATGGGTAGTCAAACCTTTTCTGGGGTCCTTTTGTGTTGGAGAGTTGTTGCACAAAAGGAGGGTTAGTGGCCATGACACCTTTCAAGACCATACAGTCCAACATGAGCAGTTTTGCATTAACAGGTTTCCATGGATAAAGCCCAAGGGGCTGAGGCAGGAAAATGGAGGAGAGTAAAGCAGAAGAGGGGAAAAAACAGAGAGATGCTTGTTGGTGACAGAGCAGAGGTGCCTTAGCAGAGATTTCTGCAAGACAGAGTTTATGCTTTTTTGTGACCTCCTCTGTTTACAGAAAACACTCGTATAGAGTGTTTACCCTAGAACATATTCTGACTTTGTGTTCCCAATTCCTCCTCCAATGTGAAACCAAAAATAGAGAGACAAAGCAGGCTGCTCCATAAAGCAAAGATGCACAATTCACTCCATCTTGCTCTAGGCTTGCGCTTTACAGAGTACAGCTGAAATCAGATGACAGGCTTCACTACACCACAGAAATAACCCTTTTACTAACCTAACTCACTATATTTGGGTTCTTCTCAGTAGGTCTGAACATGGCTGGCTCAGACTGCTGTCTAAACTGTTCATTCAAAGCTAGTTCCAGGACTAAAGTATATGTATCATCAGTAAATACAACAGGCTCAGGTGTCTGCTCCAAATTTCGGTTCTAGATGCAATGGGGAATATATCAGAAATAAAACAAACATTCCAGCTGGACAGGAAACTATCATTGCGTCTGATGCCTACTTCAAATCAGGTTTTAATATTTATAACCTGAATGAACTGATCACATTGCTGCAGATGTACTGTTCCAATGAGAACAGCCATACAATCTGAAAACACACAGCATTTTTCCTTGACAATTGTGGAATTAGTGCTACTGTGTAGAGGTGGGCAAATAACTGATTTTTTGGTTTGGTGGCAGTTCTGAATAAGAAACAGAAAAGTGGTTTTGGTTCCGATGGAATCAAATCTGAAATTTGTTGGAATTTTGGGGGAATTGAAAAAGTCTGTTCCAGAGTGGGGATTCAACCTAGGTCTCCAACAACATCCCAGTAAAGGTCCATCGTCACTGGGCTAAAAGTTATAAAGAGAGAGGTGAGGGGCAGTGGTGGCCACAGCAACACAACCACCTCCTCCTCCTCTGGTCACTTTTTAAATGCCCAAAATGTCAAATTTATGACTAGTTTCAGGTAAATCACAACTGAATTTTTCATCAAAAAAATTATTTGTCCATAAAATTTCACCCATCTCTACAGCAGTGCACAGTTGAACAGTTACCACCTCTCTTCCCTCCTGCTTCCATTCTCCCATATACACACCAACCAAGGCAAGGTGCATTTCTATTGTGGCTGAATTTATTCTTGTACATTAACTTTCTAAAGCACTTTAAAACTTTCAGGAGGAAAGGTGGTGTATACATAAAATATTGATATATTTTATGTTATATTTATGTAAATATTATTTTGGGGTAAAGAAGAGAAGTGATTTGAACAACATGCTATAATCTGTTAGTCATTGTCACTAGACAAGTTGATACAACACTATAATATAGAATAATTAGTTTCTAAATTAAATTGACTCAACTTCATGTTAAAGACTTGAAATCAATTTATTAAGTTTATAAAAAAGAAAGCCCTTTTTGTAAAAATAAAAAATAAACAATCCAATATTATATATTCATTATCAGTGCTAAAGTTTTGTTTTACTTTTCCATATGCTTGATGATATTTCTGGTACCCTGTAATGTTTCCATTTTTATCTGATCCATTATATTAACAACCTAATGGGCCAAAACAAGAGAAGAATGATAGTAACAAAGACAACTTTGACAAATAAGAGAGGAATTGACCAGAGATACAGGATTATATGCATGCTTGTAAAAATAAGCCACGATAGATACAAACAGTGGAGCATGTAGGGTGGTACGGTATGTCGTACCAGTAAGACATTCATAGCTGGCATGCAATACCAGAAAGACACAGGAGGAGCAGAACGTGGGGCCGCTGGGCGACCCCATGTCGGCAGCTCCTCCAGCGCGGCTGCACTGCCCCCAGTCCCCGTCCCCCCACAGCCCTTCCATGCAGCTGCGTCTCCTGAGTCCTGTATAGGATCTGTACAGCAGCCCCGCAGGAGGACAGGGGTGGGGGTGGGGGTGTACAGCCACGCCAGAGAAGCTGCCGGCGTGGGGCCACCCAGGAGCCCCACATTCTGCTCCTTTTGCCGCTGCAGTTCTGGAGAGCCCTGTGATTTGGCGCCGCAGGAGGAGGAGAGAGCCCCCACCCAGGTAATATGGGTTGGATCATGGGGAGGGATGGGGCAGAATGCAGAGCCCTGGCCTGCGGGAAGAGTAGGGGAGGAGTCACGTGAGGAATCACATGGGGGTCATGTGGGGTGGTCACATGCCCTCCCCTTTAGTTGGTGCAGCGTACCAGTAAGAAATGAATTCTACTTGCACCACTGGATACAAAGCGAGATTTAAGTAGGGGAGTGACTCTTAACAGGGGTTTTTAGATAGAGCATGATGGATGAAGAGAAAGTTGGCTTATACATTAAAGAAATGTCTGGTCCTGATAGTATAAATGATAACTTAACCTCCCCACTCAAAAAATATTTTATTTATATTACTTCATTTTACTTTCTAGTCATGTGAATGTGACATAATTATCTTTTCAAAAGAAAAAATAATACATTAACCCAGCAATTAGTTCTCCTTTTACTTTTCTTTTCTGTTAAAACACACAGAGGCACGGTTAAAATGTCTTTCTTGATGATACTTTGTAAAATGTTAGAGAGAAGACCATGTTGTTCGCTGTAACATAGTCTTGCTACAAACGTTTTACTTAATCTATTAAATGTTTTTCTTCTAAATCCCAAAGAGTGCAGTGTTAGGATTAATTTTAATCTTACTGTTATTTTTATCTGAATGACTCCTGTTCTTTAGTATTATGTTTGTAGATAATATATACATACAATGGAAACTAAGTTAAAAATTGGGTATCGCCCATTGATTTTAATTTTTTCCCTCTCTCTCTCTGCTTTGTGTTTACTTGTACCAGTTTATTTCCTATTCCATCTTCTTCCTTCATAGAATTCCCCGCCCACCCCCCGCACCTCCAAACATCTCCATTATTAAACATTTTACTGGTTTCACAGTCCATTTTTTCTAGCA
Source organism: Trachemys scripta elegans (assembly GCF_013100865.1). Classification (NCBI taxonomy): domain Eukaryota; kingdom Metazoa; phylum Chordata; order Testudines; family Emydidae; genus Trachemys; species Trachemys scripta. The sequence continues at coordinate 126,474,524 of NC_048300.1, read as the reverse complement.
ACTCCAAAATCACTCTTCTTTCAAGTTCTTCTCAACCATTCTCCACCTAAAAGTTAATTGCTTCCTTTCTTTAGCCAGTTCTCTCCTCTTTACGGCTCTGATTCAGGAAAGTACTTAACCTGAGCTTATGCTTAAATCTGTGTGTCAAGTGCTCACCTGAGCCAGGTGCCCCATGGAAATTAACAAATGAATGTTGAACTCAAAGCCATCTGGGGATTACAGTCCATAACTAATAATAGTTCTTCAGCGATACAAGGAAAATACTGTCAAGGTTAGGATCTGACTGGGCCATGGCGCTTGGGTTATGGCAGGCAGAACATTCTTCCCATGTCCTGGCTTCACTCAGAGCTAGTGCTTAGTAGAAGCAGTCAGCCATTTTTATCTGTCCTGCCCTGATTGGCCTCCACCTGCCCCTGGTCCTGCTAGGCACAGGAGGACCAAGTCTTGCTGGTTCTGCCAGCAGCTGATCATGGGAGGCTCGGTAGGCAACCTCTGGAAGTCTGAACTCACTGCTCTTCCCTTCAAACACAACAACTTCTGAGCGTTGTGTGTGCCAAGATGGCAGGGCGTCTGGCAGGGACCGGCAAACACCTAGTACACGTGAACAGACTGTCCCAAATCAGGACGGCACATTCTGTAATGCTGTCCTGAATAGGGATACTTTTCTGAATTAGCTTCTCAGTGCACAATCTTCCCTACCAGTGCATCATTTATCTGTCCACCTCCCTCACTGGTGTCTTCAATCAGCTTTTCTGACAAAGTTTCCCACCATTGTTATCACCAGTTAATTTCCAGTGTGGTAGCAATGGTAGGAGCTCTGGTGTAGACATGGAGTTCTGGTACATTGCTGGGGACCCCAGAAAAGTTGCAAGTTTACACTTCTGATACAAGAGAAATTCTTCTCCACAAAAACACATCTAGGTCCTAGTTTAGCAAAGCAGGTGGGCTTTGATTTGGTATCTCTAATCAGGAAGGGAGTTTAAGCACAGCACATGTTTAACTTTAAATTTCAGCATGTCCTTAAGTGATTTCCTGAATCAGGGCTTCTAAGCATGTGCTTAAGCCCATAGGACTACTCACATGCTTAGGTGGCATGGTGGATTGAGGCCTTATAAAACAGGTAAAATCTTGCAGGTAGAAGTTTGTCCAAAATGATTTATGAAACTTTTCAGTAACTTAATTTTAAAATGTCAATTTCATACAGCCCCAGTCCTTAAATCCAGAAAGAAACTCAGTTTCTTATAGGACATTTTTAGAAGAACGGCCATTTTTAATAGAATGTCCTCATTCAGTAATAGAGAAATGTGTCACTAGTTTTTTTCAATGTGCCACTCAAAATTTCTGCAACCTAAAATCTCCTCTACTTCTTGGTTTTCCTTTCATCCAGCCAACTAACTATGAATAGAAGAATTGACCTAATAGTTGGGTAACTTGTAAAGTTCTTTGAAATCCACTGCAAAGTACTCAATAAGGCCAATGTTCTTTTCTCACTAAAAAAGGAGCTTGACTTCAGGTGCTGTTTTTATCAGAAGTGCATTTTTTAAATATTTTTTAATTATAGGTTTACACTAACACTAAAATTGCCTGATATGCTGGAATCAAAAGTAGTTGTAATATACACAATATTAGCCTAAGTGACACGACAGATTGCCCAGTGTTTGAAAACCCCTCTAAGAAGATTTCTGAATTTGGCTTTACACTGTTAAGGATTTTACTGCTGTAAAAAAGAAAGATACATTTCTCATCTCGTCATATAATATCAGAAGTTTCCAGAAGGTATTCTGGAAACATTCACCGCAATCCCATGCATTAACTAAACAACTCTTCCAAAAGTTTAACACTCATACTGACTTCCCCCCTTCCCCCACAAGATGCTGCAGAAACAGTTTAAAGTTGATTCCAACTGGATGGACTGGATTCACCTCAGGAACAAAACCAGTGTTGTGGTTTCTGCTCTATGGAAAATAATAGCAACATGGATCAGAAAGTAGCTTTATGTGAAAATTCCCTATGAGAGAAGTTTGCTCTGAATTCTCCCCTCAGGATCGTGGGGTTTCCCATATGGAAAAAAAAGGGGGATCCACAAACTTTTGGGATCTTGGTGCTCCTCCAGGAGAAAAAGGCCATCCCCACAGCAGCACTCTTGTCTCCACATCAGCTTCTTGTGACACTGCTCCAGATTCATTGCAACATGATTTCAGAAACTATGCTGCCAGGCACTCCCAGCCAGAATCTGATCCTGAGACCCCATCTTATATCCTGACCCAGGAAAACATTTATGTACATGTTTGAAGTTAAGCTTGTGCTTAAATGTTAACCTATGCTATGATGCTTTTCTGACTCCGAGACTCTGCAGGGAAGTGAATACAGTCTCTGGTTTCTGCTGAAAATTCTCCACTGAGTGAAAGAGTGAACAATGCAAAGTAACCCAGTTGTAAAATCCACTCATGAACCCCTGGACCTGCATAGAACTCGCAATGCCAAAAAGGAGATGGTGCTTGCTCACGTTGACTACATGTGACTATTCTTTATTTGGGGCATGTAATTGGTACAGCTGGCTGAACTGTTAGATACATTTATCAGATAACATATTTGATCTCTTATTCTGATTAGATAGTTTTGTGAAGAGAATTTGATATTTACAAGTGTTTTCATTATCCATGATTGCAAACAAACAGTATATGAAAACAATACTGGGCTATGGGTCCTTCATGAAACATTCACTTCAGCTACTTGCTGTTCAATGTTCATGTGAATATTCTTGTGAAAAAAACAAACCAAAAAATATTACTCAAACAAATGTATATTAAAAACATATTGGAAGGGTTCTCAGTGTTGAAGCAAATTTCATTTTTTATTTTTAAAAATCAAGATTTTTTTAAAAATGTCCAGTGCCATTAATAACTCCTATTTCCATTCCAAATTTCAGATCCAAGTGAATCAATTAGTGACCTTTTTAATTAAAATGTAAATATTGAAAAATACAGCTAGTGGGAGTAACAACTGCAAGATATATATCCAGCTCATAATCATTAAGGTTGCACTGTTGAACAGAAGGCCACGATGCTGCAAAGTCTTATGCAAATGCTTAGTTTACACATGTGAATAGTCCCACTGACATCAGTGGGACTACTCATAAGTACAAAGTAAATCTTTGCAGGATCAGCGCCTAATATTGCAAAAAAATTAAAAGGGAAATTGTTTTACAAACTTTGAGTTTTTAATTTTAAAAGCACGTTGCTGAAATATATTAACATGTAAATACATTTCTGCCCATGATCAGTCTGAGGAACCCAGGCAGGTAAGTGCTATGCCAATGAGAAAAGACTTTCACCTTTCTAGTGATTTCACTAAACCCACTATTGCACCATCTTTATGTGATGTTTTTTCTAGCTCAGCCACATGACGTGATATTATACATCTAAAAACTATAGACCCAAGCTTTAAAATCAGAGTAGCTGTGTTCTACTGCTTCTATTTTTTTCCTATGTATTGCCATCAAAAATACTTTCAAAATATTCAGTGATTATACTTATGTGAAATAGAGAGCGATACATAACATGCAATGTCAGGTTAATGTTGTGAATTACACAACCTGAAGAATTCACTTATGCTATTTCAGCAATACACTGAAGTTTTGCAGTACTTCAAGCAGCCATGCTTTCACATCCATGTCTTCACCTCTAGCATATCTCCAATTCACTCACTTTTTTCCTTCTCAAGTGTAACAAAAGGACTGTAATCAAATCAGCCTAAGAAAAAGAGATCTGATGAGTAAAGCTAATATATTTTAATGTAGTGGAAACTGATATGATGAAGTGCACAAAAATCGAGGCTAAAAGTGGCTACAATAAAAGATTGAGTAAAAATTAATTTTATCTTACATTTTGCATAATATGGCATAAGCTATTCTTTTGTTTTGTTGCCTCTTTTTTGGACCTTAATTTTCAGTTAGTCATTGGCTTACATCTTATCTCACACGATAATGGCAGAAATTAATGGGATAAAAGTACTCCATTCAAAGACAAATTATCATTTCACTGATCTACTTCACTGAGTGCAAATTCCCTCTGTGCCCATTAAAAGCTTTAGAGCAGTAGAAAAGTGCTAGTTAACTAAAATTGTGTTTCCTTTCTTAGACCGTAAAATTTTCATTTATTCTGTCTGTAATTCCCTTGTGTAAATATAGTAATTTTGAAGCCTTTCAGTATAGTGTGATACATATTTTGGCATTGTTGCATGTCTGGATTTCTTCCATGGTACTTTAATTTTGTGGTTCAGTGAGCAAAACTAAGACTTCTCCTGAAGGACTTGTACTTAAAACAATCAGAGGCGTGCTGCCTGCTGAAACAGTCAATCTTCTCCCTTGACGAGACTGTCCAGCCACAGTCCATATAAACTCTCTCTCTTTTTTTTAAAGCTTACATCTGTTCTTAGCAGTGGCTGGTTTCATGGAAACAACAAACCGCAGGAAAAGCCAAGAAAAGAAATATTTTCAGAAGACGATACAAACATGTAAAGTACATTAAACTAAACAATTTCTACATTTGGAAGTCAAAATTAAAATTTAATAAATGCTGACGATATCTTTAGATCTATCTGCATTTATTTGTAAATATATAGGATTGAAATTCTCTCAGGTGTGAAGAGATTTTTTTATGGGTTGTTTAAACTTAAAGGAAAATATAAAGTGGGCTTTTGACATAAAAAGAAAATAATACAGAGCAATTGTAATTTCCCCACGAACTACAATTCTATCCACTCCTAGAAGAAGAAGAAAATGATGCCCACCGTAATTACCAAATAAACTGCATTGTCCTGGCATCAGAGTATAAAAGTACAGTAACTCCTTTCTTAATGTTGTAGTTATGTTCCTGAAAAATGCAACTTTACGCGAAACGATGTTAAGTGAATCCAATTTCCCCATACGAATTAATGTAAATAGGTGGGGTTAGGTTCCAGGGAAATTTTTTTCACCAGACAAAAGACATTCTATACATATACAGCATAAGTTTTAAACAAACAGTTTAATATTGTATACAGCAATAAATGATTGTAAAGCTTTGTTGAGGCGTGGAATAAGAGGGTGGAATATTTCCCGGGGAATGCCTTGCTGCTAAATGATGAACTAGCACTCGGCTGAGCCCTCAAAGGTTAATACACTGTTGTTAATGTAGCTTCATTAACTCTACAAGGCAGCATGGACTGAGACAGGAGGGAGGAAACACAATAGATGCAGGCAGTAGCTGCAAACACTTCTCTGCAAAAAATGAACATGATGATGAGCCCATGCTATCCAGCTGGAGTGCACCACTCCCTCCTCCTGACAGCACATGCACGCCTGCATAGGTGCTGACTTTCCAAAGTGATGGGGGGTGCATGCATGAGTGAGAGAGAGAGAGCTGTGCATTGCACCGTTAAGTTCGCTGACCCCACTTCAAGTATGTTGCCCTTTTAAGCAGATCAGCCAGTTCAGACAGGAAGCAACAGCTTCCAGCAAGCTCCTCCCGCCATTCTGTCCCCAAGCCCTGTCCCCTTCTCTACTTTGTGGAGAGGGAGTATGGAGCAGGATAGGGCAGGAGCAGGGGGACATCCTGATATCAGCACCCCTCCCCTAGCAAGCAGGAGACTCCCGAGAGTAGCTCCAAGGCAGAGGGAAGGTCAGGAGCAGCATGGCGGGGGGGAGGGACAGCTGAACTGCTACTGGGCAGTTGCTAAGCCACATACCTTAAAGGAAATTTAGGGGCGCTGATGGCCCCCCCTGGTTTGAATCCCCACAAGGAGGGGCTGCTCTTCCAGAGAATCCTGCAAGCAGTGGACAAAGCAGGCAATTGCCAAACGACATTATAAGGGAGCATTAAATGAGCTTGTTCCCTAGTAGATCAGCAAGGTAACAACGTTAACCGGGACAATGTTAAGTGAGGAGTTACTGTATATACAGCTCTGCACCCTTTCACATGATCTACTGCTCATATGGATTCTGTGTCTGAACTAACAACAGTGGCAGCATTTGTTTGAACTAGAACACCCTTGCTACAAGAAAAATACACTACAGCTTGTTCTCCCTTTCATTAGCTATCCAAGAATTTTCATTTAGCCCCAGAATACCCATTTATAAATGGTTTCAGAATGGTAGCCGGATTAGTCTGTATCAGCAAAAAGAATGAGGAGTACTTGTGGCACCTTAGAGATTAACAAATTTATTTGAGCATAAGTTTTCGTGGGCTAAAACCCACTTCGTCGGATGCATGCAGTGGAAGATACAGTAGGAAAATATATATACACAGAGAACATGAAAAAATGGGTGTTGCCATACCAACTGTAATGAGGGTAATTAATTAAGGTAAGCTATTAGGTGAGCTATTATCAGCAGAAGAAAAAAAATCTTTTGTAGTGATAATCAGGATGGCCCATTTCCAACCGTTGACAAGAAGGTGTGAGTAACAGTGTGGGGGGGGAAATTAGCATGGGAAAACAGTTTTACTTTGTGTAATGACCCATCCACTCCCAGTCTTTATTCAAGCCTAATTTAATGGGGTCTAGTTGCAAATTAATTCCATTCTGCAGTTTCTCATTGGAGTCTGTTTTTGAAGTTTTTTTGTTGGAGTATTGCAACTGAGGTCTGTAATTGCGTGACCAGGGAGGTTGAAGTGTTCTCTGACTGATTTTTGAATGTTATAATTCTTGACGTCTGATTTGTGTCCATTTATTCTTTTGCGTAGAGACTTTCCGGTTTGGCCAATATACATGGCAGAGGGGCATTGCTGGCACATGATGGTATATATCACATTGGTAGATGTGCAGGTGAACGAGCCTCTGATAGTGTGGCTGATGTGATTAGGTCCTATGATGGTGTCCCCTGAATAGATATGTGGACAGAGTTGGCAACGGGCTTTGTTGCAAGGATAGGTTCCTGGGTTAGTGTTTTTGTTGTGTGGTTGCTGGTTAGTATTTGCTTCAGGTTGGGGTGATGTCTGTTAGCAAGGACTGGCCTGTCTCCCAAGATCTGTGAGAGTGATAGATTGTCCTTCAGGATAGGTTGTAGATCCTTGATGATGCGCTGGAGAGGTTTTAGTTGGGGGCTGAAACTGCAGAATTGGAATTAATTTGCAAACTAGATCCCATTAAATTAGGCTTGAATAAAGACTGGGAGTGGATGGGTCATTACACAAAGTAAAACTGCTTTGTATTGCTAATTTTCCCCCCTACTGTTACTCATACCTTCTTGTCAACGGTTGGAAATGGGCCATCCTGATTATCATTACAAAAGTTTTTTTTTCTTCTGCTGATAATAGCTCACCTTAATTAATTACCCTTGTTACAGTTAGTATGGCAACACCCACTTTTTCATGTTCTCTGTGTATATATATTTTCCTACTGTATTTTCCACTGCATGCATCCGATGAAGTGGGTTTTAGCCCACGAAAGCTTATGCTCAAATAAATGTGTTAATCTCTAAGGTGCCACAAGTACTCCTCATTCTTTTTGCTGATACAGACTAATCCGGCTACCATTCTGAAACTATTTATAAATGGGTATTCTGGGGCTAAATGAAAATTCTTGGATAGCTAATGAATTTATAAATGGAATCTTAATATATAGTGTAACATTTTTTGGCTGTTAGACAATACCAGACTTCATGGCAAAAAAAACCCCAAACCCAACTCTATGGTGACCACCTGGTGGCAGTCTTACATAATAAAGAGCTTCAAGTGTCTAGTAGAAGATGAACATGTGTCCCCTCTCTACCATTCTGCCCTGATAAGCACCTTATTTCCATTTGCTGTTCAGCTCCCTGCTAACATTAAAAATAAAACATTCATTACAACCTTAAAAATCAAACTACAGTCCTTCAGACGTGGTGTCAATACCATTTAAAAGCAGCATGTAATACTAATGGATGCAGTCTTGCATTGCTCAGGCAGGTAGAAGTCCCATTGGCTTCAATGGGACCCTTTCCTGTGAGAGTCTAGAATGGTGCCATATGTCAGAGTGCTTTAGGAAGGTTTACTGTCTATTGTGGATCATTCATGACACCCAAAGAATGGGAGGGTATCTGAATGAAAACCTTGGCAAGGCCAAATCTTCCACTTCCTCATAATTATAGAGACTTTGGGGGTTTCAAAAGCACCTGGCATTTAAAAATCTGGGTTACTTTGAAAGGCAATGGGTAAAATCCTGGCCCACTGAAGTCAATGGGATTTTTGCCATTGACTTCCCTGGGACCTGGATTTCACTGAGTGGAACTGACATGCTATTGAAAATGTTATCTTTCATCATAAAAGCAGCAGCAAGTTGGAGAATTATACAGGAGCATGGGGAAACCAAACATCCTGGAACAGACTAAGCTCTGATTCTCGTGGGTTCTTAACCAATAGAAATCTAGGCTTAGGACCAAGATGGGGAAGTCCGCTGGGTTCAAGGAGGAAGTGTATGGCTGGTTAAGAAAAGGTCTGTAGCCTTGTCTCTACTAGTGAGCCCACAGAAGGACATCACTGCACAAAAATGGGTACCCTGATTCAGTGCATTCCTTGGCAGCCTGCTGGGAATAGGGAGCCACTGTTAACATTTGTGAGGAATTTTTAAGGACCCAGAAAAATCAGCTGAGATGGGACAGTAAAGTTTAGTCCTGAGTGTGCTACTTGGGGGGAATCTGGTCTTCTCTGTAATGACCTTTTTTTATCTATCTGGGTTGAAGCAGCAGTGCCCAGAAGAGAAATCAATGGAATACTGTGCATCTGCAATTCGCTGGCCTTTAGGCTCTTCTTGACTAGACCAATATTTCCAAAAATAATGTAAGAGAATAATAATATAAACAGCACTTTTAGAAATAACAAATTCAGTCTTCCTGAACTATTAATCAAGTCTGATTTAATGGGATCATTATATCTGGCATTCTGCATGTGTTAATAGCATCTAATGCACAGATGCTTTTTTTTTTTTTTTTTGACTGTTGAATGAATAATGATCTTGGATTCAGGTTTTCTTAATGGCTCCTTAATATCAACTACTTCGGCTAGAGATGCAAGTAAAAATACATGACATTTATTTTATATTAACAGCATGGAAAATGTATGTTTGTAATCAAGGTAAAATTTTACAATGTAGCCCTAATGACTTCCACTGAAGAGGGGATGATTATGAAGAGTGCAACTTCCAGCATAAATAATGGTGTTACATTAGGCCATGATGGGAGAAGAAGTAAAAACATTGCAATTTACAAAGCAAGAATGAACTGACTCTTAAAAAAAAAAGAAAAAAAAAGAGACTTGATAAAAACTTGTAGGACTAAGGAGATCAACAAAGCAAGGTCGGAAGTCAGACTTCAGTTTTGTAAAATTTGTCTTTTAGTGGTAAGTGATACAATGGTTAGGGCAAGGGAGTGGGAGTCAAAACTCAAGGTAATTCTTCCCCAGATGATCCTGGATGATCTTGACCAAGTCCCTTAACCTTATTGGTCCTCAGTCTCCTTCTATGTAAAATCTGTAAAAATAATACAGAATAAAGTAGGAGTGTCCACTTATTGAACTTAGTCTTGCATTTGGATAAAATTTTCAAAAACACAAGTAATTTAGGCGTCCAAGTCTCACTGAAAGCCAGTTTGTGAGCTGGGAGGTGAGGGGGGGAAGTGAGACAGGGGAATTGTGAATTTGTGTGTGGGTGCTCATGTATGTGTGCACCAGGGATGGCTCCAGGCACCAGCGCAGCAAGCATGTGCCTGGGGCGGCAAGCCACAGGGGGCAGCCTGCCGGTCGCTGTGAGGGCGGCAGTCAGGCGGCCTTCAGCGGTGTGCCTGCGGGAGGTCTGCCGGTCCCGCGATTTTGATGGTGAGTACACCGAAGCCGCGGGACCGGCAGATCACCCGCAGAAACGCCGCCGAATCCACGTGACCGCGGACCTCCCACAGGCATGCCACCGAAGGCCACCTGACTGCCGTACTTGGGGCGGCAAAAAACATAGAGCCGCCCCTGGTGTGCACACATGTGTATAATTTATTTTGGGGAAGGTAAGTCAAAGAGTGAATTTTGCATTTAGTTTTGAAAGTGGTCAGGTCCAGAGTCATTCTTATCTCTTGTGAGAGTGAGGAGGTCCAGCTGGAGTCTGATTCTCATTTATACACAGGCAACTTTACATCTCCATGATAGTGTAATGGGTCCTCAAAATGAGTGTAATTTAAGGCCTCTTTACACTACTCTTTACCACACTGTTGTGCATGCGAATCAGGCACCATGAAAAAACTCTGTCTACTGACTTTCCCTATCGGTTGACAGTTTCATTGCTCCAGTTCAGTAGAACACATCTGCTGAGGGAAGTCATGGTTGTTGACAGTCCCTTGACTCGAAATATTAAGACAGAGGCATCTGCACTCTATAGTCATTAATTGAAGAAAATGGATATGTGAGAGTTTGAGATGACCTATGCTACAAAGCACACAAGCTTCTGCGTTCTGTATCATTTGGGGCTCTCTCTGACAGTTTCATTTCTGGATGTGAGGAGTAGTAATCAAGCCGGAATGTCAAAAATGCCTGGATCATCAGGCCCAGGTCTGATTATATTGGATGAGGTATGGTCTTCTGGGCAAATGCAGCTGGAAATGGGTGTTTTTTGCAATTGTAGATATTTGGGCACCTAGTACCACTGAGGATCCTAAGACTGTCGATCAACTTAATCTGTGGACAGTTGTCCACAATAAAATGGGGATGTAAGGAAGCTCATTTTTCTAAGTGCTTCCCTCTTCCTACAAGCATTACCAGCCAGCTGCTCTTCATCAGGGTGCTTATATCAAGCTAACTGCTAGCCCTGCAAATTCAACCTGTGATATGAGAGTCAAGCTGTGTGTTGTTTTCATTCATCAGTATCACAGTTTAGGGTAACTGCACCTGTATTCCCCCTCCATGGTCCCTCAAGGGCACCCCTATAAGGTCGCATAATGTTAGCCTTCACCTCTCTTTGGTAGATACCTGTGTCTCTCCCTCTTCTAACAGGCATTTTTTCCAGGCTGCACAGTTCCTGATGTTACACTGTGATATTCCCAGCAAGCCAGAGTGCCTAAACAAACCAGCATGTGCACTTTGCATTCTCTCTGAGGCTATGAACAGCTGTAATTAGTAGCAGTCACAAGTTACCACATACCTCTGTCTAAGCAAGCACATCTATTCTTATGGTGAAAGTATTACATAAAAATGTATTAAAGACAATAAAAACACCTACGTATGTACTAAAAAACTTACCAGATGTCACTCCAACTCCAGCCTCAGGCTCTGGCAGATGTCAGTCCTTCCAATCCTTCACAGGGATTGGGGCTCCCAGACAGAAGGGATCTGTTCCTTTGCTAGACCAGAAAGAAAGTCCTGAGTCAGTTTAAACTCAGGCTATTTGTCCAAATGTTTTTTATTGGTCTATAGGTTTCTAGGGAATCTAGTTTGAGCTAGCATGTGCAAACCTACCCAGGTGATGGTACCTCTCAGTGAGATTACCACCTGGCTGATTTGTCTTAATCATCACCCACTGTTTTTAGTTCCTGTAGGAGCTGTGGTAGCCCTCCCTCACAGATTAGCACACAATCATACATAAACCATTCATTTAAAACAGTGGTCTCCAGAGATACTGCATGGAGTTTCGATCTTTGTCACACCTTCTCAATAAAGAAGTTACATAGAATCCTAGCCCACAATAATACATAAACTTAATACCATAAGGTCTTTCAAGGATATTGCAGAAAATTGCCATATCGCTCACAATCATTATCAGTAATACAAGTTTTGCAGGCAAAATTAGCCACTTAGTGACACCTGTGCAATTCCGTTGCTTTCAGTGGAGGCACTCAGGTGTGGAACTTAGTGATCAATTCTGTTGATGATGTAAAACCAGACACAGAATCCAGATGATGCTCTTTCAGGGCTGTTTACACACAAAACAGACTGACTTCAGAGGTGTTCTAGAGTGAGAGTGAGCACATTGTAATAACACTTAAGTAATACAGAGTTATTGTTTTAGCCACTGATGAAATGTGTTAAATCAAGCTGTGACAGGCCAGCCAACTCAAGCTTAAAACACCATTCTTCAATTAAGGGGTTTTGTGTGTGGACAGGATTCGAGTTAGTTATCACTACAGTGAAGAGTTAGTTGCACTGGCTTTCCAAGGATATCAGGAATAAAAAAAGCAATGAAAAATGTATTTTTGTGACTAAAATGGGCAGTTGTGACTATCAATACATCCAAGGAAAAGATGTACGTATTTTTACATAATAAGCTTCGTAACAGCTGTCCTTTTAAAAAACACCACTTGAGTACAAGTGAAATCTATTTCAAATCTAGATTATGAAAGCAGAGATAAAACAGATATGAAAGGTTAGGGTTCCTCTCCAGATCTGAACATTTCCGAAGTTAAGGGGTGTTCTAATATGGTTTTGCCCCCCCCCCAGCTGAGAGATGTTCTCTAGTAAATTTGTTTTAATATTACTGGTAATTAATTTGGACAGATTGAAAGATTACCCTATCTGGTTTCTCTTGAATTCATGGATCATTAATTTCTTATCTTTTCATTACGTTGTCCTGAGAGGAGCCATCACCAAGTTAAATGAACATTGTGGAAAATTATCATAACCCCATCTGTGTCTCCTTCCTCCCTTCCTCCCCTCCCAAGAAGACTCCTAACTGGGTAGAGGTTTAGAGTATGCATTTTATTCAACACATGATAAATCTCTTACATGCTTTACATTCTCTGGGGACTTGATTTACTCACACCTTTTATATGTGATGTGATTTAGAAGAGCACAAGATGGCGTTTAAAAAACATATCAAAAGTGCCAAGTACCCATTAGAGATTGACTACTGATCCTCAGATAGAAAAGATAAGCATCTGAAGGTTTAAAATCTTCCAGTTTGTTGCACTCCTATAAATTAAGATTAACTGAATCGATCCAAATCTTCTTCAGAGAATACCAATGTTTGTGTGTGCATAAATATACACATGTATGCACATAATGTACATTACAAGTTTTACCTCAGCACATATTTTTATGGTTGACAGACCATTCACTACTGTATAGTGGTGCAAAAATATACCACTAGTAAAATGAATCAAAAAAATATTACTTATAAGTCATAGTGCCAGAAAATAATCTCCAAGGTTTCACAGCCTAAAACAATTTCACAGCACATATTCTAAATGCTACAACATACAACTATTCACTCACACTAGGAAAAGGAACAAAGAGTCCTGTGGCCAGATCCAGACTAACACGGCTACCCCTCTGATACTAGGAAAAGGAAGCCTTTTAAGTACAGTGTTCAAGTTCCTTTATAGCCACACTACAACTTATCCAAATCCTTGGCAGTATCGCTTAGAATTCTGCCTTTTCCCTTTCCTGTTTGCATATCCCACTTTCTTTAAAATGCATTAGAAATATCTAAAAATAAAGGGAGGAAAAAAGAGAATGTTGCAATACTGGTGATTCAGTGACTTCAATGTTTGTGCTCCCACACTTTATCTTTTGCAAACAGTTGTCTCTAAGGCGGACAGTATGATACACTGAAAAAACAAGTTGCAAGGAACAGCTGCTTTCTTACTGAGAAGTTACCTACTAGTAAGGGGAGGGAAGCAATTAAGTATTCACAAATTGAATTTGAAAGTAGCACCCTGGCATACAAAAGGGATTTATATTAAATACTGAACCAAAGGAGTATAGCTGATTGTGGGATAACAAGTAAGCTATTTTAAGCAATTTTTGTTTTAAACAAATGAAAAGGGAAATTCAATTTCACTCATTGTCCAAGAGATTACATCATTTAGATCTGTAATAGTCATGTACTACTGATAAACTGACCCATCAGTTTCATGTTCATTTACTACAGCTTATGGAAAGTCACTGCAATCAGAAGTCATTACTAACAGCACACCTCAGCAGTCATTTTAATCAGTCATTGGGAAAGTCAGCAGCAAGTGTGGCTAAGTCGATACATCTTTGCTGAAATCTGCCACTGTGATTTTAGTAGTGGTCTTGAAGAGAGGCTACATGATACTATGCAAAAATCAATAATGACAGAATCAAGGACTACTTTGGACGGATGTCACGCTTGACTGTATAAAGACACTGACAAAGCTTATTCAACTAAAGCAGTGGCTAATGATTCACATGATGTGCAGATAAAATGAGTACCTACTAATCTTAGGGAACAAAGGTATGCATAGACTATAAACACAAAGCCTCATTCTGATCTCACATTGTTTTCATACCTGTGAAGCTTCATGGACTTCAATTACTCCTGATTTACACCAGTATAAGTGAGACCAGAATCAGGTCTCACATGGTTGGAAGCATGCAGAGAAACATGAATCGGCACCCCCTTTGAGCCTGCACCAACTCTCTCCAAAGAAAAGAATTGTTAAATAGATTGGCTAAGATAAAGTGAGACAGAGTTTTCAGACTCCTGAGATAGTAACTATGGGGAAAAAAATCCTTATCATATGACTTAAGTCTGAACTTCAAATTAAAAATGGTGTGGACCTGATTCTCCCTTCACACTGATGTAAATCATGAATAATGACATTGAAATCAATGGATTTACACTAGTGTTAGATGAGATTCGGGCCCTGTGAATAAAATGATAAATGTGAAGAGTGAGTTACTTATGCTGAGTCCACCATTGATTTCAGTTGACCACTTCTGGTCCAGCTTAATGGTCCAGTTATTGGGCTTAAAAAAAAGGCACTAGAATCTAGCCTTGCTATATCTGTGTAAATCTCATAACAGTGGAACTTGCATACCAAACAGGCATGTAAAACTTAATTCATATTTGGAAAGCCATTTGAGAGCCTTGGATGAACAATGCTCTCTAAATGCAAAGTATTATTTTGTTTGAAATGAGCACATGGACTCTTACCTCCAAAAATTTTCCTCACCTGCTAGTCTAACTCCTCAGGGCATTTCCTACTACTTTCTTCCCCTGGACATAAAATGATTTCCAAGAAATGCTGGGTCTGCCATTGATCAATTATTGAATTTTCTTACTTTAAATTCCCAACAAAAACCCATTGCGGTAGTAGTGAAAATAGTACAGTAAGTTGTCCGTAGGGTGTAAATCAGTCAGAGTATGAATGTACATAACAAAAAAGCAAACATTCAAAAACTGATATCACATGATACTTTTTCTAATCCTAATGTAGACATTTTTAGTACTGTTTGCATTATTTCAGCATTTTCATTTCAATTCCTGATGGAAAATGATAAGAAAACAATAAGTAAAAAAATTTAAATCAATTTTAATTTGAATTAAATGCAATAAGGCCTTGAGAAAGGCTTGGGTCCTATTTAGTTAATTTAAGCAGTGGCTTGGATTAGTTAATTAGTTAACATTAGAAAAAATTACAAGTAGTTCATCCAGAACATCTAGTGACCTACAGTATTAGCTGCCCCAGATTTTCAATTTCAGTTTTAACATTAACTCAGAATTTTTAAACACTGCAGAAGTGGAGCAAGACTTCAAAGTGAGATAACAGGCCAGATTCTGTGTCCCACTCCTCTGTCCTGGTGCTGCTCAGATGGCAAAAAAGGAGCAGAAACTGGTTGCAGCCCCTAGCAGGGGATTCCCCTAGGATGTAGGAGTCTCCAGCAACCTGATATAGCAGGTTCCTAATACACCATTTCTGCAGCTCCTAATAGAGGGGGCAGAAGGGGTGGGAAGAAGACACAGCCGAAGTATCATCCACACCAGTTATGTTCAGCTGGTAGATGATCTCTTGGGGACTGTAACCAATTGGTGAACGTTAGAGTAGGCCTTGAGCACCTGTAGTCTGCACCCAGGGCCAGGTTGGTCAGAGAATCAAGGACAATCTGACAACTTCCCCTCCCACCCCCAAGCTGTGCCCAGCTGGGTGCTGCATAGATTTTTTTTTTGGCCCAGAAGTATTTGCAACTGAAGGTGAGGGTCACAACCCTTCTTCGTGAATTAACTCTCAGACTCTCACTTCCTGTCTGCTGGAAGCACTGAGCAGCACCTTGACACACTCCACAGACATTTTGTTCTATAAAGTTTGAGCAAGATCTTTATTGCTCTACATTAAATTTTTTAATTAAAAAGGAAGAGTGTAAAGTTGCAAATGCAATGCTCTAGTAAAGGATGGCCAGCCATCAGGCAGGAGCTATTTTTGTATATGTGTGTGTGTGTGTGTGTGTGTGCACGTGCATGCCTACCAACCATGGTTTTCAATAGTAGTCCCCTAAGGCTGCTTTAAACTTTTAATTTTTCTTTAAGACGCCTTAACTGGGGGCAACAAAAGCTACTGATTTCACTATTGAAAAGTAACACAAAAAAATGTCTTAAACAGCAGTTAGCTTTTTGGAAACGTACGGCTGGCAGATTAAGAACCACTTTCTTGCCAGCCCAAAAGTTGTTCATCGCATCTGTTATTTCTCCTGGAAATTATAAACAGTGGACTTTCCAGCCAGGAACCACATCTTTTTAAACAACTTCTGTTTCTTGTGAAAGACAGGCCTAAATTCAATGCATCCTCTTTTTTACGTGCTGTCTCTACTGTACTGTGTGTATGGGGGCGGGGTAGGGGGTAGTTTTATGAAAAACAGTCCAAAAATCTCTCTCATCACAGGAGCAAGAGGTCACAGGACCCTCTTCTCCTCCCTCTCCCAATAAATCAGCATGGCCATATTTCTTATGTAGCAATCAAAAGATTTCTTGGTGTGTGGGCTGGGTGCTGTACCTGCCACTTCACCACAGCTCCAAGGGAGTATGGCCCACAGTTTGAGGGCATTGTCAGTGCACCCCAGATCACTAGTACACGTGCCCCAATGGGTGGCATGCCTAGATGAGGGAAGCATGTTGCCTGAATAGCAAATGTAACTTTTCTTGTCTGCATAGTAAACACTGGCATATTTATCTGTTTGAATAATCAAAGTGGTGCTTTCTGTGCCTTCTTGGTTGCAAAGATTTGAATTGCTTCCTGAAGGTCCACAGTCTGGGCCAACTCATGCTCTATTGAGATGGTTGCAAGGCTGACCAGCCTCTCCTGTGTCATTGTGGAGCGTAGACGTGTTTTTATTAACTTCAGCTTGGAGAAGCTGCGTTCTCCACCGGCAACTGTTACAGGAAGTGTTAGAAGTATGCGCAGAGCAACAAAAGCATTTGGAAAGAGGGAGGTCATCTTATTTGTGCACATATATTCCAGAACAGCCTTTGGAGTTGATCCTGCTGAAATGTATTTTGAAAGGGCTTTCAGCTCATCACCTTAGTCATTCACATCAATATCACGCATGCCATCATGTGTCAACACTGTCTCTAGTGCCCTGCATTGCTGGTGTAGGTCTTCTTCAGGTATAGTGAGGAGTTTTGGAATATTATACAACATCCCAAATATACTGCTGTGTTCCTTGAGCTGCATGAAACATTCTTCAACTGATTGTATTGCACAATTTAGCACCTAGTTAAAGAATTCAACTTTGAATTGTTGTTTGGGGGCTCTTATGGGATTATCCCGTGCCTCTTAATCAAAATGTCATTTTCTTTGGTGACTCTTGTATTCTTGAATGGGTGGGAAAATAGCTTCAGTGTGAAGTTCCTCTGCCAACTTCTGTGCACTCTTCAGAACGTTTTGAAATCCCTCATCTGACCAGTAAGACCTTAGGTATGACTTTGCTTTGTCCATTTGTTCCATTGCTCCAGATATATCAAGGTCAATACCTTGGAGTCTCTTGCTTACATTTATTTCAAACAGTATGTCATGCCACAACACTAAGCCACACAGAAATTTGAAGTTATGTATATTTCTGGTGATTCCATTTCCCTTTGCCACTGTTCTCCCACGAACAGTTCCTGTCATAGCATTATCCTCCATAATGGCAACTATGGCATCATCTATCTTCCCAATTTGGTGTTTGATAGGCTTTATCGCCTCCACTCGACTTTCCAATCATGTTGTGGGCTGTAGTCCACGAAAGCTTATGCTCTAATAAATTTGTTAGTCTCTAAGGTGCCACAAGTACTCCTGTTCTTTTTGCGGATACAGACTAACACGGCTGCTACTCTGAAACCTGTCAGTGGTTTCAGTGTCAGAGAGGATGTTTCCAGATGTTGCTTCAAAATTTGCCATTAATGAGTTGATGCAGAGAAAAATACGTAGATGCTTTGAATTACATTAAAAAATTCAGCAGCCCCACTAGAAGCTGATGGTGCATCACTGACCACCAAGTTCAATGAATGAGAACTGCATGGGACATAAAAAGTTTGAGAGTTTAACTCTCAGATCCGTGTCTGCACTCCTCTGTTCTTTCCTCTCATGTTGGCACCATTATTGTAGCCCTGACCTCTCATATCAGCTATCGCAATTCCTGTACCTTCCAGCTTTTAAAGAAGCACATTTGTCATACCAACTCCTGTGGTATCATCAATGTCAATACATTCTAGAAAATGCTCTCTGACAGTCACCATGGCAGGGACATTTTTACTAGGTTCTGTTGTTGTTACAAAACACACCATTAAAGTAATTTGTTCCGTATGGCTGATGTCAGGTGTGCAGTCTGGAATAACAGAGTAATATATCTTGCTGACTTCAGATTTGCCACAATCTTCTGTTTGACTTTTGTTGCCAGTAACTGTATGATCTCATTTTGAATTGTTTTTCCAAGGTAGTGGGGTGTGTACATTTCTTGGGTGGTGACTCTTCTTAGATGCTCCTGGAGTACAGCATCAAACACAGCCATCAGTTCCGCAATTTTAAGGAAGTTTCCATTGTTTGGCAAGTACAGCTGATCTGAAGTGCCATGCAGTGCTAGGTTTTGGGTAGCAAGCATTCTCACAATGGCAATGAATCTTTTCAGAACATTTTGCCAGTAAAGAGACTCTGGATGCAATTTTCTCTTGATGCTGATCATCTCTGGTGGCCTTTAACCTTAGTTTCATCTCAAGCTCTTTCCACCTATAGAATGCTCTCTGGTGATTTGCTGCCTTCTCATGGCATGCCAGATTTCTAGCCAGATTTTTCCAGTCCTTTGTTCCTGTAGAACCCAATGTGACTGGAATATTAGACTGGAGGAGTTTGCAACAAAAACAGTATGCAGCATTCTGGGGTTTTGAGTACATAAGCCATGGCCTCTCCACTTTGTCACCATTGGGGATTTCACGCCAGTAATGTGTTGGGTGGAAACGTCTATTTTCATTGTCTTTGTGGAACATGAAGTTTTTCACTTGCTGTGGCCCATGCAGTACAAGGAAGTCCCTCAGGCTATTGCTCAAGTGGGTCCACAGTCCTGGATCATTTAGACTTAAGAAACTAAACTCAGCAGCCCTGTTTCTTGCGCCTCCACCACACTCTTCTCTGATCTACACTTTTCTTCAGGAACGTGCATGGTTACATCCATTTGAGATGGAGATATGGATGCTGCAGTGGCTGCCAGATCACCTGCACTCTGACTAAATGGAAGATCAGGCATCTCCTCACCACTCACATCCTCACTGGGGCCGGAAGGCTCACCGTGAACATTTGTGTCTATGTATCTCAGGAGAGCTCCTTCCTGCTTAGATAGAAAAGCTTCCTTTGCTTTCTTTCTTTTTCTGAATGCTGCCCCAGAGGGATGTTTTCTTCTTTCATTCATGACTGCTGTTCTGTGCCAGCTATAGTAGTTCTCAACACTCAGTTGAAGGGGACAAATAAGCAGGCTGCTAGCAGGGCCAGAGTGAGGGAAGATTTCAGCGTCTTAAGGGCCTAACTGACTCCTACTACTTCAGTTGACTGCCTGTTCTCCTCAAGTGGGTTCAGGGAAGCATCAGGAAACAAGAAGCTCCCTGAAAAGCTGGTGTTAATCAGTCCAGGCTCCTGGGGGTGCTAGAGAGGTACATAAGAGGCTCCTCCTCCTCTCTCTCCCTGCAGCTCCTGTTGCTTTCTGTTATTCCCTCTCACCTTTTCTCCTGCCTGCCTGTTGTCTCTTGTGCCCTCCTTCCTCCAGCATAGCACTCCACCATCTCTGTGCATCTAGAGCAGAGAGAATACATATGCACCAGCAGCAGACACAATTTTCTACACTCTGAGTCCTAGTGGTGCCCCTCCCCACCCTACCCCACAGTCTGGCACCTGAGGCGGCCACCTCAGTTCGCCTCATCATAAGGCCAGCCCTGCTCTAGCATTTCTACTAGCTCCACATTACAAATATTAAAGAGTCTTGTAGTCTTACTAATAGTCAATGGCTTCACATTCAATATCCCAAAGAGACACAGATTTAGGTAATGCTGTGTTTTATATATAGGCCATATACACTAGCAACCTCCTGATAGTCCCAGGCTATATGACACAGCTGTCACAGGACCTTTTAAATGTATATATGGAACTGGAAAAGATAGGGGAAAAAATCACCAAAAAATAAATATTGGAGACAATTTGAGACTTCCTTAGTACCTCTTTAAGGTGATTAACCCAACAGTCACAAACATCTCCCTTACATTCCTGGCATATAATTTCAAATAGCCAGTGCAAGCAAAGAAACTTCTATTTGTGCGTTTGAGATCACCTACTATGAACCATTGCTAGGGAGGGGCTTCAGACTGTAAAATAGCAATTAAATAAAATGCACATATCCATTTACTAACTACATCTACCCCACAACCTTACAGCGATTCCCAAAATCTAACATGGAGTTGGTGTAGATCTAGCAAAGCCTCTTTTGTTACCTGAAGTCAATCTAATCTCTGGATCAGCCCATCTGGTCTGCAATGCACACCTACGACTACCAGTATAGTGGCACAAATTCTTTGAAAATTGAGCACAGTAACCTGGAGGACAGTGTGTCCCTATGACAGTTAACAATTTTGAACTAAAGATGGGGGCTAGAGATGGGAGATCTGGCTGTGCTAGCACGTCATTTGTACACATGTAAGGATATTTGAAAGAAGCCATGCGTACCTATTGTCCAAAAGACTAATGTAGTGCTATGAGCACATGCCGCAGAATATATTAAACTTCCATAGAGGACAGGAGCACAATGTTAGGCGAAGGTTGTCAAATTATAATTGCATATAAATTATAGCTGCAGCAAGGGAAGGGCTAAGTCTGCAGAGCTGAGATTAGCCACAAAAATTCCTATTAAATGTGTATATGTGACGGGGATTTAATGAATAAGTAAGCCTTCTAAAGTTTCTGAGGTGTTCCATGCAAATAGACAGATTTTTTTTTTTCAAGGAAAGCTTCAAAGTGACTGCAAAGCCAAGATCACTGTGTTTCAAGCCACTAGTGTTTTTCCTGAAACAGAGGTCAGGCATGTCTCTACTTAAGATAAAAGCTTAAATTGACTTTATTCTGGGGTCCACTCTTGTGTAAACCAAGATTAAACTTTCACTGGGAGAGATTAAGTGTATACAGATATTTGTGGTGCCTGCCTGAATTCTGTTTCCCTTGTGTAGTCTTAGTCCAGCGCAATTAACACATGCTTCATGAGCACTAAATTTGCTTAAAAAAAAAAAACCCTCAAGTAAACAAAAGAAACATCTAGAATCATGTAAACAAAAGCCTAGCCCATGAATACATCCCAAGTCAGGTATGAGCTTTAAGAATATGATACATTCTAAATAAATACTAGCTGGTATAGAAAACTGACAGATTAAAAGCTTTGTCCACATTTCTTTAGGGAGGATTACTGTATGTTACAAGGACTATAAATAACTATGTTATCAATGATTCAGCTGGCACTTTCAAAGACTGATAGGTAACCAGGCAATCATGAGCCATACGACAACTACTAGGCAGAGGCCAAAAGTGGATCACTATCTACAGAGAAAAGGCACACAAGTTTGTACAGAATTACAGTACTGCTTCTGCATAGAATTTTTGATCCTCAGGATTTTTGTAGTTAAAATAGAAATATTTGGCAGTTTTACAAATGGTGGCATTCTAATGAAAGTTCTTGACAGCAAAACGCCTCCCTCAAAGTAGCAACATTTAATTCAAATACACAGACTTCTCTCTTTTTTTAGAACAAATTCTTCCCAAAAATATGTGTGCACTGCTCTCATTGAAGCTGGAGATGATGCATGCTGACCATGTGCACCTAAAAGCAAGATTTGGCCAAATTTTTAAAATTCCTTAAGAAGCCATTAGTACTCAGATATTAAATAATGCATTAAAAAATTCTGGACCCAGATCATCAAATAGCCCCACAAAAGCAAACTGAGATTTATTTTGCCTTATATAATTAAAATTATAAATATTTGCTTGACTAGTGAAGAAGTTTCCTGTCACTTTAAAAAGGTGGCAATTACTGACTGTCCATTTCTAATGTTGGTCTTCCTTACTAGAAAGACTGAGAGTAGCTGAACTCTTAGTTGTGTCCAAGAAGTCTCTGCCAACAAAACCACTAGCTTGTCTTTATATTGTCTGACCTGAGTGCAAAAAGAAAGTGGAATCAAAAGAGATATCCAGAGAATAGGTATCCAGCGAAGAACGATAGGATCAACAGCCTAGAGGCTACTACTTCTTTCATTTTCGTCCATCAGCTCAATAGTGACAATGGATTTGAATGAAGTCTTTCAACCACTTTCTACCTTGCACTAGCTTTATGGCTTCATTCATCTTTAAACCTTTTTATTCTATGTTATTCTTCACCGTTTCTATCCAGTGCAACCTTGGTCTTCCTGTTACCATTCCGGTATGTATCTCCATGTATGGTATATTTTCTGGATCAATTCTTGACATGTGTCCAAAGGATTGCAGTTTTCTTTGTTTAATTTTGTGTAACAGCATTATTTTTTGCCCTAGCCATTATCTTATCTCTTCAGTTTTTATTTTCAACAGTCTTGAAACTTTCAGAATTCCCTCAGCCAGTTCAGTTCTGCAGTCAGAATCTTTTGTTTATCAGCTTTCCTCATACTCCAGTATTCTGACACGTGTGGCAATATTGGCAAGACAGTTGTCTCATATTCACTGATTTTTTTTAAATCAAAATATCTTTAGCCTTGCAGAGTTTTGCAAATGCAGTAATGGCTAGTCCGATTCCTCTTTTCATGTCATCTACACAATTCCCATTCTTTGATACTAGTCCTCCAAGGTACACAAGTTTTTCTACTTGTTCTAGTTCTTTGTCTCTGATTTTGACCTTTACCTTTTTCTCTTGTCCTTCAATTGCCATAATTTTTGTCTTCTCCATGCTGATCTTCAGTCCGAATTTTCTGCTCTCCTGACATATCTTGTCAGTTATTCTCTGTAAAACTTTCTAGGAAGGACAGCCTAACTGCAATTTCCTGCTAAACAAAGTACCTAATAAACCAAAAAAAGACATTTTTTTTTAAATCCAGAGCAAACTCACCAATACTTTATCATTTATGATTACAGTGTAAAGTCTAATTGACAGAGCCTCGGTCTCATACTATTTGCAAAGCTTTATGTACTATTTCAGCACCAATAAATGCTTCAAAATAACACCCTTGTATGAATAATTTCTAAGGGAAGTTTTGCACTGTCTTAAAGCTCTTACTATAGAACCAGACTACACTGATCTAAATTTATTCTACAGTAGTCTTTCCTAGATGTGTCAAGCACCACTCTCATTTTTGCTCACGAGGGCCTTTGAAAACACATTCAACATCTGGTAGGTCTTTCTAGCACAACTTTCTCACCTCAAATATTTTTATTATTCTAATACTTTTAACTAAAGGTTCACCTGGCTCCTATCTGTTTAATTAATGGACTCTATTTTTACCCCCATGATCTTGTCTAATGTGTACACTCCCATCTCTGTATTTTAAAGACACAGTAAAGTTGCTCTATCATTGATTCACTGAAGACTACCCATCTCTATTCCTTTCTTCAGATGATCAGTGGGGGAAGGCTTTCTTCTGTTATCATGTCTGGCTGAAATGAAAGTATAAAGGCTTACATTTTCAAAGGCCTCCTTTTGTAGACCTTTTGAGGTTCATTTCACTACTCTCCTGTCATTTGGTGAGAAACACTGGCAGGTTCTAAATAGACTCATTTAGGCCTACTTAGCAAGAAGGATTTGAAAAAATAATTGAGAATAACACAACTCTGTAGAACAGAGAATACCGGACTTTGCTCCACATGAAAAATAGTGAGCCTCGGACACAAAATCCTCAATCCCAAACAGCTGGTTTAACTGGTAGTCCAAATACAGCTCATTGCTTCTTGCTTCTGCCACATGGGGTTTCAGCTCAGTAGATCTGTACAGTGCATATGCACTGACCATACTCTGCCAGACCTATAATCTCCCCTTCACTCCATGACTGTACTAAGTCAATGATGGCTTTGGCAGATTTCAGGATAATGTGTTCATAAATTATATGAAGTAAACACAGTAGTGATATTGCTACAGCTTGTCCTGACTGCATCTCCTATCTCAGCCTCTGAAGCTAGCTCCTGTCTCTATGGGAGAGAAATTCTAAGTGTGTCAATAGGAAGTGTAGAACTGCATAGTGTCCTACAGAAGATGCAGCAATTTGACACGTCTGGATTAAGTTTAAACTCCTACTTGCATAACCCTGACTGTACAGCTCTCCTACATGACATATTTTTGAACAGCCTGAGATGTTTCTTTTAGCTGACATGTTTGCTCATCTCATATCACTATCATGCTAGATTTTCCTCTGCTGATTAAAAAAGAGACTGAATACTTTTCAGGGGGGAAAAAAGGGCGGGGGGGTTGTGAAGAAAATAGTCCTTTAGTACTTTAAACTCTTGAAATTAATGTTTCTTAATCCATAACTGGAGTGTTATCAGTTGGTAGGTTTCCCATCTAATTGCATAAGAGCCCTATACACAGCCCTGTTTGTAATTAAATTTTGGCATTAAGACAAATCCACTTGAATCATGAGAAATGCTGGACAAATTTCTTTTCAGCAATATCATAAATAGAAATGTTCAGACAATATACAATGCTAATTTTTGGACAAAGGCAACATATTATTATACATGGCAAAATCGAAGCAATTATAATGAAAAACATTCCTCCGAACCATTGTTTACTTTGGGATGCATTAGTTTTGCAATTCCTTTAAATTTTAATTTGTATTACCTAATATATTTCTAAATCCTTTTCCATCTTGTAAGCTCAGGAATAAATTCACATACTCATTGTTACTTAAGCATTTTATAATTAATTATGTCTGTGCTAACATAATTCCACAGACTGGTTTGAAAATAGCATGGCCATAAAAACCCCACAACAACTGAAGCGTCATTTGTGGAAAGCAGGCAATCACAGGGTTTTTGTGCTACAAAGTTCAACAGAAACTAAGTCAGTAAAAGTTCTACCTGTAGTTTGATTTTATTGGAAACTTGATAACCAGTACAAGGAAACAAGGACAAACTACTTTTCAAGAGATATTTTCTTGACCTTACTGATCCCATTTGGGTTAGAATGTGACCATCAGAACCTTTAGTTAAAACACAAAAGCAGCTAAGGAGCCAGAAGAGACAGAAATACGCACATGCACACAAAGTCTCTCCAGATGAAAATATTACAGAGTAAACTTTCATCATAGTCTCACAAAGGGTGTTAACTTTTGAGATCTGAATGCTTACAGTGCTAAGGGTTGTCTTTGAACTGTTTAAGCTGGTATGTTTTCAGACAGTTTAGTAAAAGGATCCTCAAGTTGGAAACAAAAATTCCTGCAAGCTGATTTAAAAGGGAATTTAGTAGATGATCAGTCAGATTGTGCAACCAGGCTGTTTTTGTTTTTGTTTTTAAATGGTCAGACTGTCAATATTTTTTCAAAAGAAAACATAGTGCTATGCTCAGAACAGGAAGATGAAGCCACAAACACACCTTCTTTGTGCTTTGAAGAAGCCCCACAAAAGGAAGATAGGTGAAGTTTTTCTCTGGATACCAAGGCAACAGGCTTCCTAAGGGAGGTATTTGGAAAATAATGGAATGGAGGTGCTCTCTTGGACAATGGTCAATGCTTCCCTGAGCAACTGACATAACAGCAAGTTATGTATGTCACCTGAACACTATAGTAAAAGTAATCAAACTCTTGTCCCTTTGTTTATTAAGAACAATGAACAATGAGACTGCATCTACAAAAATAAAATATTTGGAGAGGAAGAATGCTGAATCAGTTAGTTTTGAATGGAAAGAAAATAGGGACCCCAAAATTCATCTCTAAAATACATTTAAGAAATGTTGGAGCATTCACACGTACAGAGGGCCTGATTCTGCTATGCTTTGTTGTATTGAGTTGTACTTCAATAAAGAGTTATTGAATGTTTTCTCTGATCTTTTCATCACAGAATGTTGTACATTTTCCTAAAATGCACCTTTCCTTCCACAGTCATACTGAAAGAGGTAAAAATATAATACCATACGGTAGTTCTGAAATTTTCAAAAGCTTGCACAAGCGTGAGCGGCCTCTTGCATACACCTATCAATACCCAGAACTTGTTTGAGGACCAGGAGATTTTTCACGCGTTTGCAGTTGTGCTCTGAATGCTGAGTGCCCCAACAGGGTGGTGATTTGCTGTGGTTGAGGGGCTGTGAATTGCAAGAACTCCACATACTCCAGCTAGATGTTTCTGGCTTATTGTTCTCAGCAGCACAAATAAGCCAGTAGGTACCAGTCAAGAAATGTTCCACAAAGGAGACATCACATCCAATTCATTTTGAGTACAAAGCCATATATCCACAACATGCCAGTTCCCACAAGACCACACACACACACGACAAAAAGAACAGTGAAGGATACATTAGAACTGCTAATGCGTCTCTCTCCTTGCCTCTGAAAACAGAACATACACCTTTAAAACCTGGCTCCTCACTATCATCATGAACCCTTAACTAAGGGCATCAAAGTTACTCAAAATGGATGTCACTATAGAGTCACTACTGACACCATGATACTAGACGTAGACACGTGCCAGTAACATACTGGTGTTAAGAACTAAATTTGCCATTTCATTTGGAATACATTTGCAAATAGACATTAAGCACTCAGGGCACCATTAAATGAACCACTTATGCACATGCTTCACTGTGCTGTCAATAGGCTGATGCGCATGCTTAAAATTAAGCATGTGCTTTGGTGCTTTGCTGAATTGGGGCCTGATTAAACTGAGATTAAGCATGAACTTTTGGCCAAAGATAAATAGAAATATTTTCATAAGAGTACCTTAAAGCATTCAAGTGGAACCCATCCATTGGTCAGTGCCAGGCCCTCCAGGATGCAGAACATCAGTGGTGCTGCTGCATTGAAGGGGTGTGCAAATGTCACTCCACCTCATCTACATAGGAGAGAGATTGAAGACTAGATTACTACTAGGGAAATTATTGAAGCCACTAGTGCATATTTTCTCTCCAAATTCCTTTTTACCTCCTCGTACACTATAAATTACCAAGCCTATGTTCCCAAACACAGGCTTCTCTGGCAGAATTAAACACTGAAGCATTTGTCTAAATACTCTATTAATAATAAATTAAGAAATGTTATTTTACTTTTATAGCATCCTTCATTTCAGCCTCTCCAAGAACTTTACAACTGGCTATTAAGGAATGAAGCTTCAGAAACCTGAAGCAAGTAAGTATTATGAGCAGGATTCATTTTTAAAAGATGTAAGGAAACCATCTGAGATTGTTAGGATTTACATAGTCCCAGGTTTGATTTGTGAGATATAACTTGAATTGGGGTTCTCTGTGAATAAGATAGCTATCGTCTCAATAAGCTCTTTTTAGTGCATCTGGTATTGTTTATTATTCTTATTGTTATAACTATGCTTACTAATTATTTGTTAGATTTTAATATCATTTGTTTTGTTTTGTTTCAGAGTAGCAGCCGTGTTAGTCTGTATCCGCAAAAAGAACAGGAGTACTTGTGGCACCTTAGAGACTAACAAATTTTTTAGAGCATAAGCGTTTGTGGGCTACAGCCCACTTCTTCGGATGCATATAAAATGGAACATATATTGAGGATATATATATATATATATATATACACACACACACACACACACACACACACACACACACACACACACACATACAGAGAGCATGAACAGGTGGGAGTTGTCTTACCAACTCTGAGAGGCCAATTAAGTAAGAGAAAAAAAACTTTTGAAGTGATAATCAAGATAGCCCAATACAGACAGTTTGATAAGAAGTGTGAGAATACTTACAAGGGGAGATAGATTCAGTGTTTGTAATGACTCAGCCATTCCCAGTCCTTATTCAAGCCTAAGTTGATTGTATCTAGTTTGCATATCATGTTTGTTTTGCAGCTATCTTTTATAACATTGTAAAATATCTTAATTAAGAACATTTAAAAACAAAAAAAGGTGCAGGTATTTCAAAGTCAGATAGACTGAATAATTTGATTTGAGGGAAGTTAAAAACAAAGCATTGTAGAGCACTTGTAAATAAATCATAACTACTTACACATGCTAATACATCAACAAAGTTTTGCTGTTCAATTAAGTGTCTAATTATTTTGAATATGTACTACACTTGAATGCTTAAATAAATGACCATGCCCTCAGACTATCCACTTATTTTTGTGTTCCCATTTATTGTAAATCCTCAAAAGGTTTTAGGCTTCCCTTTACCATATTTTGGCATTCCGTTTTATGCTTTTAAACTGCTAAAAATGCTAATCAGTGTAAGTGCCCGATCTGTCATGCACATCACTTTTAGGTAGGTAACACTGAAGCATATTTTTGAAGACTTATCCACTTGATTTTTAAACTGTAACAGTAAATACTTGAACCACATTTAATCAATTTAAATAATAAACAGAAAAAAAAAATCACAGACTTCAAACACACATGAGCTATGGTCTCCACACTTACAATATTTGATTAGGTTTTGTGTGTGTGTTTCCCTTCTGACCCCTTGAAAACTGACACACTGTGGTGTCGATTTTCTAAGTAATGTGAAGAAGTGCTTGGTCTTGCTGACAAGAGTGTTACCTCTTCACCACACAATTGTATCCTCTCAACCAATGCTTCAAAGGTGGCTTTGAGTGAGGCTGCTTCCCAGATCTCCGTATTACAGGAAGTATCAAAGAGAAACTCCTGAGGATCCTTCCGGAACTGCATTGGCTAGATCGGCTTTCAATGTGGAGAAACCTGATAAGATGCCCACACTGTCCAGTTCTGATGTCCACTCTTTTAAAAGCATGTTGAAAAATTGGATAGGGATCAGAAGAGCACCTGAATGGCCTGGGAAACCATAGAATAAGAGCCTTATGGAGCTCAACCTATTTAGCTTGTCAAAGAGAAGGTTGCCTACATGGGGAGAAGATGTCTGGTACTTACAGGCTCGTCAGTCTAGCAAACAAAAAGAGAACAAGATCCAATAGCTGAAAGTTGAATTTAGAAAAGATTATATTGGAAATAATCTACACTAGATATCTTTGTAAAAGATATGGAGTGAAATCCTGGCCCTGTTGGAGTTAATGGGAATTTTGCCATTGATTTTATTAGGATTAAGATTTATTATGTATTATTATTTGTACAGTGGTTCTGCTGAGGACCCCCCAATCCTTGTGCTAAAAGCCCAAGGAGCTTAATTCAACCACACATTTGCGGGCTCAATGCAGGAATTACAGGGTAAAAATTTTTGGCTTATGTTATGCAGGAGATCAGACAGATGATCATGGTACTCCCTTCTGGCCTTGATTATAAGATGTGCAACACAATACATATGTTTTCCCCTTCCACATCCTATCCCCCCAAAACTCTACTTTGAACATTAATATACTTACAGAGGGTTTATCATCAGTAAAAAGAATTACATTGAATTAGAACATGCTCTAGAACAGTTGTGTTAACCAACAAAGAATAGTCAACCATTCCATCAAAAAATCAGAAATTTTCCTCTGTGACTTTTTAACTACCCCATGGGTAGTTGGGAGTTTGCAGAATCAGGTTAATTCCAAACCAGCCTTGTAGCTAGTGTTTCCCTCTGTTAGCAAAGGCACCCAATCATATCTGCTTTCAAACTTTATATATAATAACAGAACCAGTGGTGAAGAGTCTTTCACCTTGAAATAGGCTGAGATAGATGGATGATCTCCTGGAGAATCTATTAACTGTACTCATAGAATCACAAGTAGTCTTTTCACAATTCCTGTTGAATGTTTTAAGGTTTAAGGTTAAATGCTAAATAAATTACATTAATAGGATTACATTAATTACATTGTGCAGAGAAACAATGGAAAATAATAGATTGAACACTGAACTTTCTTCTATTCATCTTTCAGCCACTTTCAGTGTCAGCCTTGATGACATCCCATTCATCTTTACTTTCTTCAGTGAAAGCATCAATAAACTCTTGAGAGCACTCCTCTTCTCTCAGCCACCAGGACATGACACAAACTTGTACACATGTGTCAAATCATTATGGCACATCTAGTGTGTGTTTTTATGAAGAATCCAATGTGTGTGAAACTATTTAGATGAGGAGAAGCAGAGAAAACAAGACTTGGCAAACTCCATTTAGTTGCCAAAATGTCACGCCACATTGAAATTTAAGGTGTAAAAATAAAATTACTTATAAAATGACCAGATATATGAGGAAAGAATGTTAAAAGTAGCTTATTTGGTTTCCAAAGAAAGCACATTCCACCTTGATTCTTTTTCCTTATACATCCATCCCGTGCATGGAACGGAAAAAATAGTATACGATTATGTAATTAGACAATTTTTAATGCATATGCACCCTGAGGTTGAAATAAGATTGCTGTAACTGTGGCAATTCCTAGTGCTTGACTCTACACCAAAATATTCTTTTAATGTAAGTATTTTGTAGGTAATTTCCTAGTTTGTTTGTGGGTTTTTTAAAGGAATCAGATAGGACAGATTCCCCTAAGTGCAACTGTAAAAAATTCCCCCATCATACAGCATCAACAGAGTTTAAACCTAAACCTTCAGCACCAGCACATATCCCCAGTGGTCCATGGCCTTTTCTGGGGGCACCACATTGGGCAGGAAACCACCGCCTCCTGGTAATATGGGAGGGGAGAGAGAGTGTGAGATGGGTCAGGTTCCCCACAACAACTACTCCTATGCTGGGTCCAGGGGAAACTTAGTCAGACTGTCTACCCCATAAAGTCCCTGCTACACATGTCCCAGCAACTTCCATCTGTTCCCAATGTAGTGTGTATGCCTGCTGCTTTAGTGGCATAAGCCCAGCTTTAGAGTGGTTTTGTTTAGTTATTATTTTGTCAGGCTGCCAAATTTTCTGGGGAATGCAAGTGAGAGAAGGGAAATGGTGACTTTCACTGTTCATATCTCACCAAAAGCTGAATTAAATTTAATGGGACAAAGAAAAGGCACGTCTTTAGCCTGAGGGCTATCCCCCTGCCAAATAACAAAGGTCTGCTGCTAACAATGCAGGTGTGAGAAATCCTCAAAGAAAAAAGTATCTTTTTTATAATGGAAAGTATTAGGCAACGTAAATATAGGGATCGCTACCATCTTCTCCGATAATCTTAATGGTTTGGTTCCATTTATTTCTTGAAAATAATGCACTTAGGCATAACATTTCGGGTACTTCATGATATTTTACTGGTGTAATTAAGGTGACACACTAAGAAGTGTTGATTAAAGCTAATTCTTATCCTGTATATTTACTAATAGACAGATCCGGAGGGTCCTATTCTGTCTTAGGTCTAGTAATAAAAAAGTTCTACAAAAAATTTTGACTGAAAACTTTCATTTTATTTTTTTCAAACTTTTGCACAAAGTTTCTAAATAAAAAAAAATCATTTAGATAGAAATTGAAATTTCCAGTCAAAAACGTAATTGAAAATATTTTCCTGCAAAATATTACTACCACATCAAAAAAGGAAGTAGGAGGACCAAAAGAATATCACCATAGCTAAACAGCAGAGTAATGGAACCCATTAGAAGCAAAAAGACATTGTTTAGAATTTGGAAGTCAAATCCTAATGAGGAAAATAGAAAAGAGCACAAATTCCAGTATGTAAATGGTAAAAGTATAATAAGGCAGGTCAAGAAAGAATTTGAGAAATGCCTTGCTAAAGGATGCAAAAACTAACTAATTTTTTTAAGTACATCAGAGGCAGGAAGCCTGCCAAACAGGCAGTGGAGCCACTAGATGAGAAAAGATGTTAAAGGCCATTGCAGAGATAATTGAATCCTTACATCTGTCTTCACTGCTGAGGATATGGGGGAGAAACCCACATCAGAGCTATTCTTTTTTGGGTAACAAATCTGTCCCAAACTGATCTCAATAGAAGAGGTTTTCAAATAAATTGATATATTAAACCAGGGATTGGCAACCTTGGGCAAGTGGCCCTCCAGGGTAAGCATCCTGGTGGGCCGGACCAGTATGTTTACCTGCTGTGCCCACAGGTTTGGCCGGTTGCGTCTCCCACTGGTCATGGTTCGCCGCTCCAGACCAATGGGGGTGGCGGGAAGCAGTGGCCGGCACATCCCTCAGCCTGCGCCACTTCCCACCGCCCGCATTGGCTGGAGCGGCGAACCGCAGCCAGTGGGAGCCGTGATTGGCGGAACCTGCGGGACGCAGTAGGGAAACAAACTGGCCCAGCCCACCAGGGTGCTTACCCTGGCGGGCCGCGTGCCAAAGGTTGCTGATTCCTGTATTAAACATAGGTCACGCAGGACCAGATGGTATTCACCCAAGAGTTCTGAAGGAACTCAAATAAGAAATTGCAGAACTTCTAACTGTAGTATGTAATCTATCACTGAAATCAGCCTCTGTACCAGATAACTGGAAGATAGCTAATGTAATGCCTATTTTTAGAAGGACACCAGAGGAGACACTAACAATTACAAGTCACTGAGGCTAACGTCAATACTGGGCAAACTGGTAAAAACTATAGTAAAGAACAGAATTCTCAGACACAGATGAACACGATTTGTTGGGGAAGAGTCAACATAGCTTTTGTAAAGGGAGGTTCAAGCCTCAACAATCTATTAGAATTTGATGAGTGAGTCAAAAAGTATGTGGATAAGGATGATCCAGCCATTATATAGTATACTTGGGGTTTTCAGAAACCCTATAATAAGGTCCCACACCAAAGGCTCTTACAGAAACGAAGTAGCCGTGGAATAAGAGGGAAGGTCCTCTCATGGATCATTAACTGGTTGAAAGATAGGAAACAAATGGTAGGAATAAACAGTCAGTTTTCACAATGGAGAGAGATGAACAGTGGGGTCCTCCAACAATCTATAGTGGGTCCTGTGCTGTTCCATGAATAAAATGTATTCATAAATGATCTGGAAAAGGAAGAGAACAATGACATGGCAAAGTTTGCAGGTCATATAGCTACGAGCTATGGGGGTGTCCTCCCCCCACACGTGAGTGGATGGGGAATGAGCAAACCCCACAAGGGAAACCCGGATGATTTCCCTGGAGATAGAGAGAGGTTCCCAGAGGTTGGCCCCTCTGGTAAGGAAGAGAGAGTACGCAGAAAGAACCACCTTGCCATTATATAAGGGGGGCGGTGCGTGCAGAGTGCTAGGTATGAAACCCTGTGTCAACACTCTGTTCACAGCAGCTCCAATCAGACATATCCAGAATTGCTTTGTTCTGTACTTTCTCCCTGAAGCTCTGGTACAGGCCACTGTTGCAGACAGGACACTGAGTAAGATGGATCATGGTCTGACTCAGTATGGCGACTCTTATGCTCTAATAATAATTGTTTTGATGAAAACATATTTTCTGGCAGGAAAATTTCAGTCAAAAAATTTCAACCAGCTCTACTCTATCTTTAATCAAGCTTCTATGAGAGCTTACCTGAGTAAAAGCTGGGTAACAATTTCAGGATCTGGCTCTAAGGGAAAATCCACTACCTAGAATGTGATCAGTGAGCAGATAGATGAGGTTGGTGGGTGAGCAGGTGTGAGGGCCTCTCTCTTGCCTAGCACACTGGGGATGGAACCAAGGACCTCCAGAGCCAAAAAAGCACAAGCTGCTACAGCTTTAGCTAAAGAGCCAAGGTTTTGTAGCTGTGGGCTATAGTAACTCATATCCTTTGTGGATAAGCACAGAGAGAGACTTCTAACACACAGTCACCGGTGGGTTACATAGTATTCCTGCCCTACCCTGGCTGTACAGCCACTCCACAAACTGTGCTTTAGCTTGGTGGTTAAAATATTCTTTGAGTCCTTAAACAGCTTCTCCCTGTGGGGACAGGATGGAAAAAATCTGCCCAGCAATGGGTCTTCTAGCCTGGCCCACATCTTTTCCATCCCTATCCCTCTTCCTTACTGATGCACATAGGGAGTTTGCAAGGAGTAGAGCTCATGGAGGAGATGCATATCCTCTTTATAGCATCCAGCTTCCCTTTGCATAGTGCCACTTTATGGCAGTTTGCTCCTAAATGCATAAAACAAAGTTGTAGTTGAGATTGATTGCCACCGAACTAAAACAAGGCAAAGTCATGATTCTTACATCATTATTATATTTGTCATTACCACATAGAGGGTTAACCTACATGCCTCTGTAGATATATATTCAATGAGATTATGTTATAACTGTTGACATTTCTTTATAATTCATGGGCCACAATGCATCATAGAATAGTGAAGAGCCAAAGTATGTGCAATCCCACTCCAATTCCATTCATCTGAAATACATCAGTAATTATTTGAAACTGATCTGTGCCCCTTATGCAGGAGAACATTTGTTTAAAAAATGGTGCATCTAAACATGACAGAAGATCTAGCTTGTTTCAGCTACAGTGCAATTTATCCAGTGCACCAAAGGACTTGATTCTTCTGAGGCACACACTCAACAGATGTGATGTTCGGGTGAGATTTTGTAGTTCCTATGGAAATTTAGAATGGCCAAACCTAGACAAGTCAGTCTAGATTTTCACATTGCCAATTCTGGTTTTCTGTAGACAGAAAAGTATATGGGATCTGAGTTTATTCAAACCTTCACAGAAAGCTTCCAATATAGTAGTTACATTAAAGTTTCTGTCACCCCCATAGCAATTTAAAATTGCTTCCAATTTTGCCTGTTGGGTACTTAGCTGCAATCCCACATTGCCAAATGATTGAAATCTCCATGATTACAGAGCTTATAGAGAAGTGACACTCTGCAGTACAGCTGTTTCTCGTCTAAATAAAAGGGAATACTATGGGCAAACCATCACCTGTAGTGCCTACTTGCATACACTCCACACAGGTGGTATGAACCATGAAATGCACTAGATAACTGTTCAACTTGCTGAGACACACACACATATTGACATTGATTACCATAAATTCCCAAACCATTTTCTATTACCACAATAAATGTGATTAGTTACAGACACAGTGTATTTGCATATCCACTGTAATTTGGGTTCAAAACAAAAAAGAAAACCAGAACTACCTAAGATTCCTTAGAATTTTAGTCTAGACTGCAAAAATAAGTTTCATACTTTTTGGGAATTCTCCCAGTTTTAGTGGGAAGTATCTGGGGCTTTCATCAAACCAATTAAACAAACACAATGACATTTGAAATTTACAGCCAACAATTCAGACTAGCACACACTGCCTCCAAAGTTAACTGTTTCTGTTTTGCCCACCTAATACCAAATGAAAGAGAAAAAAAATACTCTTCTGGCATTTCCCTCATGGACATGGTACTGTGGTTACTATTTAAAAAGTCAACATTTACCAACTATTAGCAAATAGTGGTATGTTAGGTATGTTCCCTATTTTATGTGTAGAGACATTCTGACAATCTGATGAAAGAATTAGCATTAACAAACATAGTCCATATTAAATGGATTAAAACTGGATAACTGATTGATCTCAACATGCAATTGTTAATTGGGAATCATCACCAAATGAGGGCATTTCAAGAGCGTATGGGGAGGGAGGAGGAGGAGTTCTCACTGGAAACTGTTCTTGTCTCAATGCTAAAGCCAAGGTCACACATCTAACAATACAGTAAGCAGGTCACACTTGCATGATGGAGAACTATATCCTGGACAGCAGTGACTTGCGGTCATGGTGGCTAAAGACAAAGATAAGCTCCAAAGGCTGGAAATTGAACTTAAGCAAATTCAAACTGGAAATAATGTACACATTTTGTGAATAGTGGAGGTAATTAGCCATTGAAACAATTTGCCAAGAAAAGTGGTCAGTCTGTCACCTGATATCTTTAAATTAAGATTAAACATCTTCCTAAAATATATGCTCTAATTCAACCCAGTAGGATTGGGTTTGATGCAGGAATTACTGAGTGAAAGTTCTGGCCTGTGTTATTCAGCAGGTCAGACTAGATTCTCATAATAGGCTCTTCTGGTCTTAAAAATCTATGACAATGAAATACTGCAGTATTTCAGTTAAAAGCAATCTCTGTATGGCGTCGCTGAAATACTAACACACCAAGTAGCTTGTGGACACAGCAAAGAACAGCTAACATGTTTAACCAAGAAAGAATTGATCAGGAATACTTGAACTGTATTTGGTAGCATTACATTCTTTGAGCTAAACTGTATCTATTAGGCACAGCCTTTAGTAGCCCTGGGTTGCATAAAGGAAGTGCGCAGGCTATACCAGTGTTAAGGATGGACCCAGCGCACTCTGCAACCCTCCCACACCTCCCAATCTCTTGGAGGTGATGTGCACCCCTTAGTAGTCCTTCTGCTCCACTGGATACAGAGACTGTGATTGTCACAGGCCCATTCCAAGATCTCATTTTGCAAGATGCTGGTTGGCTCAATGACTTTGATTATATGTTTCCAACATGCACAGGCAATAGTCTTGTTTATTTAATCAGCAATTAGTTTCACAAAGTAATGTCACTAAGTAGACCACTAATTGAATGAGTCAATGTCTGTGCAAATTAGTAAAAATATTCCAGGTGAAAAAAAGAACTAATTACAACTATACCAATTCACAAAGTTCAATCAATACAGCCTAAAGCAAATCAATGCGAATTGGAACAATGGATCAAATTTACCATTGATGTAAGCAAATCAAGCAATTGCACCTGCTTATAGCACATCTCAGTTTATTCCAATTATTTCCACATTTGACAACATATATATATATGTTCCAAAAAGTGCTTCTTGATTTAACTACCATTTTTAGCCTTTAAACTTTGATTCATTAGTAGACCTGAATGAATAACTTGTAATGAATAATTTGACAAATTTTAATCATCTTTCTACTTGAGGAATACTTAAGCAGGTGCTGATTTCCTAGCTTTTCTGATCATGTAGATTTATTCAATTAATATATTTTAGAATTCTTTTCCTCTATCAATAATTTGAATAATTTTAATCTTTCAAATATTTGAAATTTGAACTGGTTTGTTCAGTTGCAGTTGGTTGTGGTATTGTTTTTGCTCCCTAACTGGATGAGTGTGGAAGCATTTATAGTGAAAATACTCATGCATGCACATTTAAAGTTAGCTTTCTACAAATTCTTACACATGAAGTATTGATATTCGCTTTCTGCTGAATTTATCAGAATATTTCAGTAGCTTGATGTCTGAAGAAAGCAAACACAAGAGAATTTAACATGGTCAAAGCAAATTAATTTAGAAAAATCATTGCTGAAATTTTCTTGCAGTATTTATCCAACTCCATTAATTCATACTTAATAGATCTGGTTGAAAGGGGGAATCCCTTTCCACAAAAATGTTCAGTCCTAAAACCAGTCAACATCTAAATATGCAAAAATATTTGAGGAAAGGGATTTCCAGAAAAATTCTATTGTAAGATAATGGAAATCATAGAATCATAGAATATCAGGGTTGGAAAGGACCTCAGGAGGTCATCTAGTCCAACCCCCTGCTCAAAGCAGGACC
The DNA here is from genome assembly GCF_013100865.1 of Trachemys scripta elegans. Taxonomy (NCBI): domain Eukaryota; kingdom Metazoa; phylum Chordata; order Testudines; family Emydidae; genus Trachemys; species Trachemys scripta. The sequence goes on along the minus strand of NC_048300.1, from coordinate 126,436,782 downwards.
AATTCCCAATTAAATCATCCCAGCCAGGGCTTTGTCAAGCCGGGCCTTAAAAAACTCCAAGGAAGGAGACTCCACCACCACCCTAGGTAACGCATTCCAGTGCTTCACCACCCTCCAAGTGAAATAGTGTTTCCTAATATCCAACGTAGATCTCCCCCATTGCAACTTGAGACCATTGCTCCTTGTTCTGTCATTTGCCACCACTGAGAACAGCCGAGCTCCATCCTCTTTGGAACCCCCCTTCAGGTAGTTGAAAGCATCTATCAAATCCCCCCTCATTCGTCTCTTCTGGAGACTAAACAATCCCAGTTCCCTCAGCCTCTCCTCATAAGTCATGTGCTCAAGACCCCTAATCATTTTGTTGCCCTCCGCTGGACTCTTTCCAATTTTTCCACATCCTTCTTGTAGTGTGGGGCCCAAAACTGGACACAGTACTCCAGATGAGGCCTCACCAATGATCACATTCCTCGATCTGCTGGCAATTGGCAATGCCCCTACTTATACAGCTCAAAATACCATTAGCCTTCTTGGCAACAAGAGCACACCGTTGACTCATATCCAGCTTGGACATGCCACAAGGCCCAGGGCTCTGTTGAAAGTATTCAATCACTAAAAAGTATAGGAAACATTTGGAATTGTTTGGCTTCCAGACTGCCCTCAGGGAAGTAGAAACTTAGTGCTATAAGAAACCCATCAGAGAGCTATTGTGAGGATAAATACATTGAATATTGTGAGGTATTCAGATACTGCAGTAATAGGCTATTTCAGTACCATAGATAGATAATAAGCTGGTTATACAGAGTATGTACCTTTGACCTTTAATCAGCCAAATTCTAATGCCCTAATCTTTTCAAGCAACCTTAATACTTGCTGTGATTTCTAAAGAGAGAAAACAATGTTAAGTTTCCAAAATATTTCTTTTCATAATATTACCATGATTCATTTTTACTTAACTAGAACTTTAAATATGAATATACCTGTATAAGCTGGAGCATAAATATAATAAATGATATTTCTAAAATTACTGCATAGGAAAAAAAACCGCGGAGGCTATGTCTACACTACCCCCCGGAGATTGAGGCACCAGGGTTGATTTAGCAGATCTAGTGAAGACCCGCCAAATCGACAGTAGATCGATCTCCAGTCAACCCCGCTGATCTATCCCGAACGAGAAAAGTAAGGTAAGTCGACAACAGGAGAGTGTCTCCTGTTGACCCAGCGTGGTGTGGACCCTGCGGTAAGTCGACCTAAGCTATGTCGACTCCAGCTATATGAATAACGTAGCTGGAGTTGCATAGCTTAGGTCGACTTACCGCAATAGTGTAGACATAGCCTTAGTTTGTATTTGCACCAGAGAATTTGCACTACCACCAGAGACAATTTTCGAGTGATTTACTACCATTGAGCTAAACTTCCCATCACTCCTGCTTTTGCTCTTCTGTGGCACTTTCCGAAGTATATTTTACTGCAGTATATGCCACAAGATGATGGATAGCTGGATACTGAGTGTATATTTATCATTTTAAACAGATTACTTAGCAATGTGAATGAAATGGAAACACTGTGTCTGCTTTAATTTCTTTGCTAGGAAAGGGTAAGATTTCATCCTTCAAGATTTATATTTATATGTGTGTGTTTATTTTCTCAGGTTTTAGTCCTACAGTAACAAGAATTGTTACCAAGGGTTAGTTACAGCCTGCTACTGCGCTGTAATTCTGATGAGCCAAAATAGGCTAAAGACAAAGTAATCTCAAAAGCAATAAATTCCACAGAGGTCTGAAGAAAGTTATTAATGTACACACAGATATTTTAAGAAGTATTTGGAGAAAATGTAGGCTTAATGGTTGGGATTCTACAAGGAGGCTAGGATGTTCAAGTGTCTATCTCCCTGAGGCTCCTTTGCAAATCCCAGACAATATCAAGAAAAGTTTTCTATCCATGAGCCAGACAAGACTAGTGAATAGTTTCCCAAAGCAAATAATAGAAGTTGGAGTCAACAATAGATTAGGCAGGACTAAACACTTGAGAATATACTGTAGCTAGTAATCCCGTACTGACAGACAGATAGAGTAGATGATTTATCATGTTGTTTCCCTCTCCAGTTGCTATAACTCCATTTTTTTGTTTATTTGTTTTTGGGGTTTTTTTAAGTGCTCAAAAATGCAGAACACTTACATCTCAGCCCAAAATACAATAGGCTGGGTTGTGGCTGTAATGGTGTAAAGCCACAGCCACATGCTAGGGGGAACATGCTGACCTAGATGAGGATACCAGAAATATTATGCCCTGTGCAGTCAAAAAGCTTCGAGTGTATGGAACAGAGCAACAGGAACAACACCTCTGGCACCCTTACTTATGTTGATATTCTTAACAGATAACTTGTTTTAGTATTAAGATTTGCAGAAGTTTGTCCAGTTGAATGCCCTGATGGAAAAAAACAGGGATATTCCTGTTGAACTGTGATCTTCTCACATACATGTTGAGGTTGGCTATGAACATTCTGTGGCACAAGTATCGGCATTTTCTAAGATCTCCATTATAGGATTGTTCCTCAGATTATTCACTGTCTTCCTGAGCCATTAAACTCAGATGTGTTTATATGGGGCTAGAGGCTGTAATGTACCTTCTATCTGCATATTTCTTTATAGAGACACATTAAAAAAGCATACACACATGAAATATGCATAAAATGTACATTGTGGTTACATATTTTACATCTTCAAACTTCCAAAGACATGAAAATATTTACCACAGAAGATAAATTTCATAACTGACTACATTTCATAAAGATCTGCAGAAGCCATTTGCTTATACTATCCCAATTATTATTCTGATCACTGATACTTCACTAGAAATACAGTCTGATATTATTTTTCATAAAGAAGTGGTATTTAGGAATAATAGCATGCACATGAAATCTGATTTTATTTTTATGCACATCTAAATTCCACTGCACAAAAACCCTGCAGTCAACTATCATTACGATACCTGTTGGCTATCTTTTCCCCTTTATTGATGTGCACTAAGCACTTCTCAATGATGTTTTCATGGTTTGCAGAACATATCAGAACTTAGCTGAGAAATGATTTCAAGAGTAGACTACTGGGAATGTCAATGAGGTAAGGATATTTTTGACATATTATCTGCATTACTGAGCTTTATTTGATTTGCAAGATTAAAAGAGATTGTGTTGAAAGAAGCAGTGAGCTGCACTTTAATGGAACAATAGCCTGACATCAAAGATGTGTGTGATTTGAAAGACTGAATGGCAGCTGCTACAAAGAGATTATAAAAATCAGGATCCAGGGCTTTAATAGCATACTCCAAATTTTAGCCTGGAATCCAAGCCTTCAGTTTTATTTTGCTTTCAGATCACACTATTAGCAAAAAGGATGTTTGCATTTAACATTTAACCTGACCTCTTCTCTCCTTTCCACCTTTTCTTCTAATTAGACAATAATCAACAGTTGGCATGACACTTTGAAATATCCAGTAAGAATAATATTGTTGTTCTAGCAGTGACAGCTGTAGATAGCTGTATGTTTTAAAACATACTTTATGAGTAATCTATGGAGCAAGTTTAGTGGGATGAGGTCTATATTTTCATGAAAATCAGCAGTCCAAGAGTGGAGTTTCGGTTTCAAGAAAAAAGTAGGCAAAGGAAAAGCCTAAAAATATAGTTTCTGATTTGTCTCCTTTCTGGGAAGGTTCGCTCATAAATGATACATTCTACCTTACATGTTATCTGGCTTATTGTAAAAGTGTTGGCAATAGTGTTTGCATTCCTTAGTGCAGTGTTTACTCCTCCAGGCCAATGGAGCGGCACGGGCCAAGGGACGTACTGGCCGCCGCTTCCAGCAGCTCCCATTGGCCGGGAGCAGCAAACCGCGGCCAGTGGGAGCCGCGATCAGCCGGACCTGCGGACGCAGCAGGTAAACAAATCGGCCCGGCCCGGCCCGGCCCACCAGGGGCTTTCCCTACACAAGTGATGTCCCAAGTTTGGGAAACACTGCCTTAGTGGAAGCTACATGAGTGACAATAGTAATTAGTTGTTATTTTCTGACACTATCTATCAAAGGACACTATTGTAGGCTTGACAGTTTTGAAAACAACTGAAGCAAGACTTCTAGATGAAATGTATCTCATGGTGTGAATGTTAAGGACCTTTTTGTTCTGAAGATGCAGTTTCTTTTCACTCCAGTTAAACAAATGTTTTCTATACTTTTTAGTGATTGAATACTTTCAACAGAGCCCTGGGCCTTGTGGCATGTCCAAGCATCTCAGTGAGCCTGTTATGGCCTTTTAAGAACAGGGATTCTGGGAAATGTAGTTTTCTTGAGGAAGGACGGAAGGTTCATCAACACCACAAATTAAAATGTAATGTAATGCAGGTAGGCATAGCCACACTAACTTTAAATCTAGCTCTCTCAAGTAACAATATTAGTGAACATAGTGGCACAGGCTCAGCATGGTGTACAAGCTCATTGACGATCCTAGATCTACACTCTGGTTGCTAGCCTGCACCAAGGTCGGTTCCTCCACATTTTCACTGTTATTGTTATCCTTGCTAACTAGATTAAAGATTAGAACTACTCGTACTACAATTGCACTTTAATTTGCAGAGTAGACATACCCGGAAAGTCCAGAAATCACATGACCGAGGAACCAGGTGATGACATTTAGGAACTATAGAAGGGGTAGTCTGAGCTCAGTATGGGATCAATGAAGGCTGAGACAAGAACCTGAAGGGCAACAGATAGTATTTGAATTGATTTGTTCTCTATTTGGATCTTTTATTTGGCTATATACAAGGTTCCAAGAAAGGGACTTTGCTTTGAGCTGCATTTTAACATTCTCTGGCTGGTGAGCTTGTCCACTGGTTTAAATATTTCAACTCATATAAAGAAAAATGGACAAAGACGTATAACTAGGAAGAAAGATAGTTGTGTACATGAATATGGAGAATCTGTGTGCATGTTTCTCTGATAGCACTGAATCATCCTCATGAGATTGAGATTTGGAAATGGCAGCTGCTAATTGTGTGTGAGGAAACTGTTTGAACTGCTCCAGATTTTCTGAGTAATGGGACAAGACTTTTTGTATTTTTAAACTTTCAGCATAGTTGAAATGAGCAGCAGTACTGAGATAAGGAAAAGGAGTGCTGAAATCTGGACTCATTGGGAAGGACTTGTGAACAGCGAGAGGGGCTTCAAAGGAAATACACCACAGTGAGAACACTATGCCATAAGAAAGACCAGGTAAAACATCAATTCTATTTCGATTGAGAAACATATACATTTAAGAATTCTCAGGTCTGTCTGTCAGCTTAAACTCTCATTTCACCAGAAACATGGTAATGGCAATGTGTGTGTGGGGTGGGGGAATGTGTGTGTGGAAGGGGGGGGAGGTTGGTAACAGCCCTAATAATCTTTATTATCCTTTATTTATCCTGATAAAAGCAAGATATGAATTATCATTATTGCAGTATTTGATATGCACAAGCTGCCTGAGGTCAAATAAAAGGAGGGAAACTTCATGGCAAGGAGACGTGATGGTGATCCAGTGATGTGCAGGAAACTGTAAAGAAGAGGAGGCAGGTAAGATTTAAGAGACAGCAGACAGTAAGAATGGTGGAAAGTGATGAGGATTACAAGCTGATAAAGAAAATGGTGAAAAGCGCAGTTGTAGAAGCTAAGAGTCAGGCATTTAATGCCTTATATGCAGGACTACTAACAAAGGAAGGGGGAAAGGAATATATAGATTTACCAAGATTAAGTAGGAAACACAGGGAACTTGTGAGCTGTGAATTGTGTCAAAGATGAAAACACAAGAGTACAGGGAGAAGATGGTGAAATCATTAGGAGGTGGCAGCAGTTTTATTAAAAGAATGCGAAGAAACCACTGAGGGAAGTATGCACAAGCAACAACCTCACAAGACCTATCACCGTGGTGGAGACACTGACATCTCTAAAGATGATAAAATGTGGGACCAGAGAGTCTGCCAATTAAAGCATTAAATCATGAGGGAGTGGTGGTGATAACTAACTTTCTCAGATTAATTTTCCATAGTGGAAAAATGCCCAACAAGTGTAATGGACACCTTGATGCAGAAGGCTAGGGAAGCAGCTTCAGGAAGCAGTGCTTTTGGCTGATGACATTATGTTGCTGCATGAGTACAGGGGACTGGATTAGATGGCCTCTTTCTGTCCTACAATTCTATGATTCTATAAAGATAAATACAAACTGGAAAGGGATCTAGAATGGTGGAGGGCTGCATTAGAAGTAAATGGCTTACAAGTCACTGACAAAAGACAGAATACATGTGATGCTTCATTGCTAAGGACAATGAGAAGCCAACAAGAACAGATAGTATGGCGTTAAAGTCCATGCAACAATTTAAATACCTCAGTTCAATGTTAAGCCATGACCAGAATGAGGATGCAGATGTTAGGGATCCACATAAAGAGCACTTAGTGTAAGTAGAAGGAGTTGACAGGAATTCTCTGAGATAAGAATTATGCCAAGTAAACTAAGGAGCAAAGTGTATAATATCATGATTAGGCCAGCCATGGAGTATGGATTGGAATGGTGGCCAGTGAAGAAGCTAGAGATGAACAACTAGATCACAATGCTAAAAAGAGAATGCTCGGGTAGATGCTAACTAAGAGGAGAGCTGAAAGACTATACAATGAAACAGTATGAGCCATGATGCAGGTAACCCCCATCATGGAAAGACTGAAGGAGTATCAACTGAACCATCGGGTCATGTGAGATGACAAGATGTAGAATATGGTGACCAGAGACTACAAGAGCTAGCAGACATGGGACAGAGATCATGAGGAAGACCTAGAAAAAAAGGTGGTTTGAGATGCTAAAGAGGACATGAAGAAGGTTGGTGTCAGCTTGGAGAAGACACTTGACAATAACACTTGCAGACAAAGAACAAGAGATGCCAACCCCAATAGATGGGATAAGGAGAAGAAGAAAGTATTTATGACTTGACTGGAACCAGTAAATACAAGAATTGAGAGGGAGATTTCCTATCCAATCTCTAGACCAAAGGAGTAAGATTTGTTTCTAAAAAGAAGCTGAATTTTTGGCTACTTAGTTGAAGGTGTGTAGTACTTAAGGCCCAGATTCTCAAAGGTATTTAGGCAATTCAATCCCATTAATTTCAGTGGGTGTAATTTAGGAGTTAAGCGCCTAAATACTTTTGAGGATCTGGGGTTTAGCCTCCACTGAATTTCAGTGAGATTTAAGCACTTAAGAGTCCTTTAAGCATTTAAGGTCCAGATATTTAAAGGTATTTAGGTGTGCACAGATGCAGGTAGGCAGCTAGTCAGGTTTTCAAAGGCACCTAAGTCCCACTGATTTCAATGGAATCTAGGCACTTTTGAAAATCCCAATAGGCAAAAATGCAGGCATCTTTAGGCACCTACATACTTTTAAATATCTGGACCTTAAATGCCTAAATTCATTTTGAAAATGGACTGGAGGTTTAAGGCTAACATTGTGTGAAGTGCTTACATAGGTCTCCAAGACATCTGAGTATAATTGATTTCAGTACTAAAATGCTGCATATTCATGTGTTAATGCTACCCTCATTCCATTGTCTTACATCTCCACTACCATGAGATCTTTGCTGTGACATCAGACTACCTGTTTGTACATGCTAATTATTTCTAGGTCTAACACCTTTCTTTTTGTTCCTCTTTGTTGATACATATACAGGTCTCAATGGTCAAACAGATGTGCCAAGTGACTCTTTGTATAAAAATGCCAGACAAAATTCAGATGTAGGTGTCATCACATTATAACTGTTTCATACACTGTAAGAACAGCTCACCCCCAGGGCTGCTGAGATGCCAACATGATTTGATGCAGAAAATATGGAATACCAGGTGTTCTCTATAAACAGAGTTCTAAATGTAGAATTTAAAGTAACAGTGAGTTTTCAGTAATAAGAGTTACATTTCTTGTGCAATAAACAAAAGAAAAACTTAGCCACCAAAAGAAAAAGGTCATATATTTAAAAGCTCCTGAAAAAGAAGGATCAAAAAGTTAATAGAGTAGATAAAGGACAATATCTAGCTGAGGAGAGAGAATTCTTCATTTAGCCACATCTTCTCCTTACCAAGCAAGCTTCCCTTGCTTGTATTCTAATCTAAATCCATTTGGAGCTCTGGGAATGGACATCACAAAATGCTAACTAAGCAAACTGAGAAATTTTAATTGTTCATCTTGTTGATTTGAATAGCTTCAAGTGATTAGAATCACTGTGGATGTGTGCATTAGAAAACTATTGTCTTCTGTTATAAAAATATTTGATAACTTGAGGTTGCTTTCTGTTTGAGATAATAACCATATCTTGGGCTAAATAAACTCAGAGGCAAATTATCATAGTTAAAAGACATATTTTTTCCATTTTATTATGAAATGCATCATGATTAAAAATTTTAGGGATATAAAACTGAAAAGCTGAAGTTTATCCTGTCAGCTAGAGAAAGTTGAAGGGGCCATGCTGGTTGTGAGGCATGCTTATGTGCAGAGTTGGTTGGAAAATGGAATTTCCATTCCACAGGAAATTCCGACATTCTGAAAATCGTTTTCATGATGAATTAGAACAAAAAGAAGAAATTTCACATTTTTTCGTACAACAGAAATTATGTAAAAATTCAATTTGGACCCATCAAATTGTTTAGTTTCAGCAATGTCAAAATCTAATTTAAAATATTAAATTTAAAACAAAATGAAATTAGACATTTTTATGTCTAAACAATTCATTTTCCTATTGAAAATGTAATCAAAATCAGCATGTTCTTGCAAAACTTTTTATTTCAATTAAACTGCATTCCAAATGAAAATTGTTTTGTGAAAAAAATTAGAGCAGCTCCAGATATGAGTTATGAGTGCAATGATAGGGTAATGGATGAGAACATTTTGTTTGAACTAGCAGGTAAAAGGGTGGCGACTAATAACATCTGGAATGTAATATGTAACTTGTTTGTATCAATGTACAAAAGGAGAAGTCATAGGAGAGGCCATCTTTTTATTGGCCGAGGAGACAGCATCCTGTTATGTTGACTGAGCCTTTATCTTGTCACAGGCATACATGTGTTAGTGTCCCTGTGACCTGTCGGACAGGGCGCTAATATCATGCCTTGCTGACAATAGGCCTGGCCAAGTGCCCTCACCAAAGAATCGAGCCTATGGTCTTTCTTTCTGAACAACATCAAGGTCTGCTGAATCAGTAAGCTGCACTCTCTACAGGTGAAGCTGACATCAGAGCTCCAGAAACAGCAGCTCTTAGCAGCCTTCACCCTCCATAGCATTAACCATACAGGGCTCCTTACCACATAAGCCATCATTCTGGGTAGGCTCTCCTCAGCCTTTCTCCAGGACTCAGCTCTCTCTCAGTCCCAGCACCCTCACCGTGCAAAGGGGACAGAAGTTTCAGAAGGATGGGGACCTTGGCCCATGAGGGACAGAAGGTCTGTCCTCAACCAGCAAAAGCCACAAGGTCTCACCCTATCCCATGATCCATCACCAAATCCCAGGTCTTTTACCTCTGGGAACTATTCATTTTATCCTTTTAACTGCACTGGAAACTGCCTCCAGGGAGCACCCAGTGACCAGCTTGGTCACTCCTCACCACCTCACAGCCTGGTGTCACAACACCTGCAGAATCTATACCCTTGCATTCCATAGCCATACGTCAGCACCTGCATCTGACAAACATACACCTTCATCCCTGAAAAATTCAGGTAAATTGTAATGCACATCCCTGTGCTGTATCCCTGAACCTCCTCTCTCCAGGAATGTCTGGGTGACCTCCCTATTTGCTTTCTTTCTAGCCTTGTCCAGGCGGGCTGGGTCTACAGCTCCCCGCCAAAGCTGTCTTGCCAGCAGCTCTGATCATACTAACCTTGATTGCCTAATCAAACTAACATTCCTCTGGATTCTGTCCCTTAAGTTGACTCCTGTACAGTTCCTGAGATCATGACTTCCCCTCATCCCATCTACTTATTGTCATTTTTTTATGAAGAATATTCAATCAGCTCTGCACACCAGTATTAGCTGAGGCTGAAACTTGGGATAGTCCCATGGTTTGTCATGAAGGCCATGAAATCCCCATTGAACATAAAAATGATTTAACCCACACTCACTCAATGTGGAACTCTGTTCCCTTCTAGAGAGTGGCTAGACCACATATAATGATCAATGAGTTTCCTACAGCCTTGACTAACAGACCTGGCACTTTTAGTTCAGGGTGTGGTGCTTCCTATTTTTAGATTCAGAAGTCAGGGTTTGATCCCTGCTGCCAATGATCTACCCAGGCACACTGTAAACTAACCTGAATAAATACAAAACATTTTGCAAAATTCTTTATAGAAAACTTCAGCCTCATGTTTACCATAAAGACAGACCATCCTGAAAAAAAATTGTGATAAGCTAGCTATGATAGAATTTCCATTTAGCAGTATTAACTAGTTGTTAACCTGTCCCTGCATTAATGACATTGTAAGGAATATTAGTTTTCAACTAGATCTGGTTCAACTAAATGTTCTCTATATATATATATAATCTCAAAAAATTTAATAAATGTTACTGGTCTCTGCTAAATCAAGTGTAACTATGTAACAATTTTAATATTTCAACACAGCATCAATTATTTAAACAGCCAATGGATTTCAGTTTAATATAACCTCCTTGTATCCCTTCTCCTCTGCTCATACTTAATATTTCAGTAACCTTATAACCATGGAAAAATTAGGTTCATAGGCATAAACCAAAAAAAAAAAAAAGTGCTGAAACTAACATGGAGTTAACTAGTAAATGTAAGAAATGAACTCTTATGCAGATATCTACTGAAACAAAGCAGACTGACTTAAAACATCCTTTCCTCACAGGGTACAAAGTTATGTATGTAAGTCATTGCAAGATTGGGGCCACACACTGAACTTTCTTTGAAGAAGGGTCTGTCTTCCTCTGTTTGGAAAGCACCTTCTACATTTTTGGTGGTACTGAAATATAAATAAGAAAAACAAGTATTTTCATTTCAACAATACAAGCATTCCTTTTAAGATTCTATTAGACATTGGCACACAATGCTAATCGGTTGATAAGACTGTATTCCATTTTCAGCAAAAGCATAATTTTTTCCCCAGTAGTTCCAAGAGCAGTGTTCAACTGTACCCTATATCCAATGTTTTATTTACCTGTTTTGCACACTGCAGGACCACAAATCATATGTGATCACATGAGCAGTTTGCCTCTCTTAGAGATGTGCCTTTAAGCTTAGTAAATGCACAATATATACTCAGAGCATAATTGCTAGAGTTTATTTGGGGAAGGCTAAGATATGTAGTCTGAAACCTACTCATTATCCTAGCTCTGACAGAACACTCTGTCACACAGGTAAAGCTCTCCTTCAGTCTGTTGATTCATGTGAAAACATGTAACTCCTGTTTTTCACGAGTGAGAGTCGGAGATAACTAGTATACCCCTTTTCCTGGTTACCATATCTCAAGAAGGATATAGCAGAAGGAGGTGTTCAGAGGCAGCAATGTGAGTGACTAAGGGTATGGAAAAGCTTCCATATGAATAGTGATTGAAAAAGTTAGGACTGTTTACCCTATAAAAGAGACATGATAAAAATACACAAAATGATAAAGGGTCCAGAGACAGTAGACTGGGTGCTTCTATTCATCATTTTACATAACACAAGAAAAAAGGCTCATTCCATAAAACTGAAAGGCAGCAAATTAAAACTGATAAAAGGAAATGCTTTTTCACACAATGTACAATTTGACTGTGGAACTCATTGCTACTGTATTGACATCAGGAGTATAACAAGATTCAAAAAATAATCAGACATTTATATGGAAAGCAAGAATATGTTGAATTTGTTGTGGTCCATACTCACTACTTGATCAATCCCTCATGCAAGGACACAGCACTGGAGGGGGTTTTCCATCTTAGCACCCCTGTTGTTTGGCATTCTAGTCTTATTGTGGAATGTGGCTTCTGTGTCCCAACCCTCTAAGCAGGTCACCTTCCCAACCCACTCCCCTTTTGGGGTAATAGAAAAATCCAAACAAGACAAGTCTCAAAGGCTATTGGCCTTTATGTCAAGCCCTCAGTCCCCTTTGGAGATTTTGTCAGTGTTTGTATCTCTCAGTTCTAATGTGTTGCGGGGAGGTCGGGGAACCGAGGCCCATTCTCTCCTTTGGATTCCAGCCCAGGGACCCTGTATTTGGCAATTAAGGACTGCTCCTTCCAAACTCCTGCCACCTCCCTGGGCTCCTCCTTCCATTCCTTATTCATCAGCACCTCTTGTCAGACTGCAGAGTCTGTTGCTCCTGCTCCACGGTTCAGTTGCCTTATGTGGCTCCTTCTCAGCCAGCTACTGAGGAGCTTCTTCAAATCCACTCCCAACCTTTCTGGCTGTTGGGTTGGGCTCCATGGAATTCTCTCTCTCTCTCCTTAGGTCAGGAGTCCTCAGCTCCTTCTGGAGCCAGCCTGCACCTTGAACAGTTACTCGGTCTCTCCTTCAGGCAGAAATTCTTCCAACTTCACCCCAGAGCTGGGTTCTCATACAGTCCAGCTGCAGGCCCTCAGCCAGTTTCTCCTCCAGCTGGGGGGGGAAAGGGCCAGTCAGCCTTTTCATTGTGAGGCTTGGAGAATTCAGAAGGCCGACCTTCCATTGTTGTATATATTCACTCTGAGGGAGAAGGCAGCATAGATGCTAGTCCCCTTCCCCAGCTGGTTGGGTGAGAGAGGAGCCTTGTCTTGCCCATGCTGCAGGGCTCCTAGTCCTGGGCTCTTAAGGGAACAATAATGAGTTTCATTACCTGAAGTACTAATTAACCCCGGGAGCACTTCCTCCCTACCTATATCTCCCATTTCCCAAATCCTTGCCTATATCAGACCTCTGGAACTCTTAAAGGGCCACAATTATGGGATAAGGGCGGACTGACGCATAGGCTTTGCTATCCTTTAGGGATAGCCTAATCCTGTCACAGCATGACAACTGTAAGAACTAAAAAATAACCAAGAATGAATGTTCATGCAGTTTTGGAAGGGATGCTTCTGGACATAAGCCAACCTCATAAGAAACTTTCCCTGTGGGCAGATTATTTCATAACTAGCTATTACAGGGTTTCTTCAACTTTCCTTTGAAACAGCTTGTACCTGCCACTGTCAGAGACGGGATAATGGGCTAGAGGGTCCTTGGTCTGAACCAGAATGGCAATTCCTATGTCTCTCCCACTCCAAAATGAACATAAGCAAACCTTCTACTATGGTTTCTGGATTCTTATCACTTCCCACAAAGTACGTTTTGAACATTTCCAATATATTTTGTTCGGAGACCCACAGCCAAGGTCATATACAATATGCTTAAGAACCAGTTCCAACTACTGTTAAAACATTCAACTCCAAAGCACAATAGAGAAACCTGACACTTAAATACAGAAATTGGAATGTACTGTTGCTGTTTGTGATTTATATAATGCTTGTGCCTCATGCTTGTAATGTTAATTGTGCAGTTAGAGAAATTCGCATATGAAAATATAAAATCTTGCATGAACAGGAAAGAGTCAATAGTGATTCAAATCCTTTATGTACCTAGAAGTAATTAATAATTTTCTGCAAGTAGCATTCATCCCTCTTCTTTACACAGCTCATTAAATAATTGCTAAAGTGTTTAATAAATTAACTTATGATAATAAATTTACAGTTTATCCAAAATCAAAACCATTGTGACCACATAATTATTTCCAGTTCCTGAAGGCTCAAAAACTACCACAACCCTTCTACCAGGAAAACCAGGCAATACTTAATGTACTTTTTCCTGACAATTACATCTTATATATTGCCTTTTTTTCCATTTTGAAGATCATGCTGCAAGGTTATGGGCTTTATAGTATGTTTTCTAGAAGTAATATTGAGTCAACTATAAATCATTAACAATATCATTAATGTTTTCTAAATTATGCCATCCTGAAGTTCCCTGTATTTTGAAATGGCAAATCCAGAGTTAATTAAGGAGATACCAACCCTATTAAAAAAATCTTATAGCTCTGAATAGGGATGAAAGCAATAAGGTTTCATAGAAACTACTCAAAAGCCCACTAAATTTCATACAGAATAATATCCTTTCTGTTGGGTTTTTTAAAAAGAAAAACATCCTATAGAATTCCAGAGCCTGGATAGAATTGTAATTCAATTCCATAGGATGGCTTAAAAATTCTGCAGAAAGATTATCACGCTAGTGTTGTTCCTTTTTGACTTGAAAATGGCTAATCAAAGTTTGGGGCCCAACTGGGAGTAGAAATTGGTGGTAGTCATGTATTTCTTTAATGCAATTTAGTTTATTTACAAAGAATGTAAATGTGTCTCTGAATGGAGAAGGAAAAAAATAGCAGGAAACAACTTTTGCTTCCAGCACAAAGAATTCTCTTTTCAGCCTGCACTCCTGTCACAAAACCTCTCCCCAGGTTCTTCCAGGGTCAGCCACATGCTTTAAACTGCTCCTTCAGGCTCTCTTTCGTACTCAGGCTATGTCTACACTAGCACTTTTGTTGGCGAAACTTTTGTTCGTCAGGGGTGGGAAAAAATGCACCCCTGACTGACAAAAGTTTCACTGAAAAAGCGCTGGTGTGGAATGCACTATTTTAGTAGAAAAGCATCTCCTGTTGACATAGCTACCGCCACTTGTTGGAGATGGTTTAATTATGCTGGTGGGAGAGCTCTCTCCCACTGGCATAAAGCGGCTACACAGGAGACCTTACAGCGGCCCAGCTGTAGAAGTACAGATCAATAATGATGGATTACATCCTCAGAAAGTTCATGGATGACACAAAGTTGGGGGAAGAAGTAGATATGCTGGAGGGTAGGGGTAGGGTCCAGAGAGACCTAGACAAATGGGAGGATTGGGCCAAAAGAAATCTGATGAGATTCAACAAGGACTAGTGTAGAATCCTGCACTTAGGACAGAAGAATCCCATGCACTGCTACAGGCTGGGGACTGACTGTAGCGGTTCTGCAGAAAAGGACCTGGGGATTACAATGGGCGAGAAGCTGGATATGAGTCAACAGTGTGCCCTTGTTGCAAAGAAGGCTAATGGCATAATGGGCTGCATTAGTAGGAGCATTGCTAGCAGATCAAGGGAAGTGATTATTCCCCTCTATTCAGTACTGGTGAGGCCACATCTGGAGCATTGTGTCCAGTTTTGGGCCCCCCACTACAGAAAGGATGTGGACAAATTGGAGAGAGTCCAGCGGAGGGCAACAAAAATGATTAGGGGGCTGGGGCACATGAATTACAAGGAGAGGCTGAAGGAACAGGGCTTATTTAGTCTGCAGAAGAGAAGAGAGAGGGGGGATTTGATAGCAGCCTTCAACTACCTGAAGGGGGTTTCAAAGAGGATGGAGCTCGGCTGTTCTCAGTGATGGCAGATGACAGAACAAGGAGCAATGGTCTCAAGTTACAGTGGGGGAGGTCTAGGTTGGATATTAGGAAAAACTATTTCACTAGGAGGGTGGTGAAGCAATGGAATGGGTTACCTAGGGAGGTGGTGGTATCTCCATCCTAAGAGGTTTTTAAGGCTGGTCTTGACAAAGCCCTGGCTGGGATGATTTAGTTGGGGTTGGTCCTGCTTGGAGCAGGGGGTTTGACTAGATGACCTCCTGAGGTCTCTTCCAACCCTAATCTTCTATGATTGTATGATTCTACACAACTGTGCCACTATAAGGTCTGTAGCATAGACATAGCCTTGGTCTGTTCTTATATGACCTCAGTTTCTATGTGATCTCTTTTCCCACATACACACATACCTATCCAGAACAATACTCAGCAAAAACTCCTGGGCAGATTCACACACCCCTTCTGTCTTAGGTGAGGCTTATGCTTCTGGTTATGTTAATTGAAAGGTGAGTTCACACCTAACAAACTTAATCGGGCTGTTACATTAACCCATAACAAGTTTTCACCCAGCTCGTAACATTATTAAAATTCAATAGGAATTTTGCATGAGATAACAATTTTGCATACACCATAACTCATCTTGTGAGACATATAGATGAGTCCAGTTCAAAATCCAAGGTTTAAACACATCAGAACTGTAACCAGTTTGAAATCTGGATACAAACTTTGTAGCACATATCCATATTTAGTTCCAAAAACGTATTTGTGTCAGGAAGCTTTCAGGAAAATAGTGGTTATAATCTTGGGCTTTGTTCTGGCCACTTTTAACCACTCCACTGATATGATGTGACACATTTAATCTTTATATGACTTCCCTATGCAGGGGATTTGGTGGATCTTGTCCATGCACGCTCATGGTATGCCAAAGGGCATGTCAGTAAACTGAGAAAGTCTCCTCATTAAGCCACATGTGGGGGTGAGTCATTCCTGTGTTAGGCTCCAACCAGTCCACAAGCTAGAAGAAACGGCAACTCAGTCTGTTCAACGTCTCTTCATTGCTTGGAACTTACTCCTGCCTGAAGTGGTGAAAGTCTCCACAGGCCTCAGCCTGCTCTTGGTCTAGTCTTGTTCCTAGTCCTGCTCCAGCCCTGCTCTGGCTTCAGCCTTGATCCCAATCCTATTCTTGTCTTGTTCCAACCCTGTTCTTGACTCCTTATTCCAGCTCTAACCTTTTATTCCAATCCCTAAGCCCGACCATCCCTACTCCAACCACTGGACCTGATCATCTTTGCTGGTTTCAGATAACACCAGGAATTCTTGGACTCCTCAATGATACCAAGGTCTAATAAGGCCTGTACCTCCCGCTCCATGGTTTTGTGGGTCAGTCAGGAATGTGATAAGTCACATGTTCTGGCTTTACCCCTGCCAGTGTGGATTTGGTGTTCCATACGATGTGTTCACCCTGGCTGGGTGGAGAACACTGTACTGAAGTGGGTCAATAAGTTCCTGGGTTGCCAGTGTAAGCAAGGAGTAAGACTTTCTGCTAATGGCACATTTTCAACACCTGCTGGCTCTTGTATGTGAGGGCCCAGATCCTCAGGGAGATCCCTCAGCTCTATGAGCAAGCTTTCCTGAGCCCAACAGCGTATTAACATATTTACATGGAAAATCTGTTTCTTCTTCTTTTTCTCTGGACAGTGAATTTTATAATCAACTTTTCCAACTCACCAGAAACCTCATAAGATTCTTACCATTTGGCAAGGAGCCTGCTCTCTGAGCTGGGGATGAGCAGCAGCCCACAGTCCCCTAGCTGAAAAGACCTCTCCCAAGCTCCTTTATTATAATGTTGAGCCTGGGTTTGTTGGATCCACAGGAGATCCTCCTTCGCAAATTGTCCTACTCAGTTGAGCTGCTCAGTGTCTGTAGGATGTGCTGTAACACATTTTGAAAGCATGATTGTTGCTCTTCCAAGGTCTCTTTAAGAAGATCCAGGATTCCTCAAGGCTGTTGGCCATATAACAGTTGAAAGGATGAGAAGCCTGTTGAGACCTGGGAAACCTCTTGTATGGTAAATAGGAGATAAGGAAGTAGCTGATCCTAATCCTTGGGTCCATCTTCACAAATTTCTTCAGCATTTCTTAAGAGTCTGGTTAAACGTTTCCACCAGGACATCAGTCTGGGGATGGTATATTGAAGTTCCTTGGACTCTAATCCTAAGAAGCTGCCATACCTCCTGCATTAGGTGGGAGGTGAAGTTACGTCTTTCATCTGTGAAGACTTCAGTAGGTAAGCTTACTTGTGCAAAAAACAGAACTAACTCTGGCTATCATTTTGGCCATTACTGAGCAGTGGGGGACTGACTCTGGGTAGTGGGTTGCATAATCCACTAATACTACACATACTGGTGCCGCCTTGCATTTTTTCTAATGGCCCCATTATGTTCATCCTTACCTGTTCAAAAGGGGTACTTATGAGCATTAAGGGGTCCACAGCCTAGACATGTCCCATAGGCATTCTGTGAAGGATGCACAAAAGTTTTCCACTTCCTTGTGGACCCCTCTCCAGAAGCATTTAGTTAGTGTAAGCGGGTGTGTGGTCCTGGCAATTGGGAATTTTCCTGGCTTCTACACTATCCCAGTGTAATGGGATGGCAAAACGATCTGAGTCACTGCCCCATCTCCTTTTACCTAGATGCCTGCCTGAACTTGAGGACTCCACTTTGTCTCTCCAGTGCAGGACCCTTGGAAGTTTAATCCAGTCTCGTTGCAGGTCACTCAGGACACGGTAGCCACTCTGGGGTACTCTCTCCTCACCAGTCACTTCCCTGATCCAGTGATCATTACATTGAGTTTAAACCACATAAAATTTATTAAACAGCAACTGTAAAGAATAAGGGAAAAAATGAAAAAAATAAAGGATCCAGGAACCCCACACAATGGGCATGAAGAACACTGTAAACAATGGTCTCTGAGATTCAAGAAAATTCACAGTCTATTTCTTACATATCCCAGGCCTCCTTCCCAGGACCTGGATGCACTGAGGTGATACCACAGGTACGATACCTGTTCTGGTGGTGGGTACACACCCTTGGCTCTAGGTGGCAGGACCCTCTCTCCAGTATTAGCCCTCCCAT
Organism: Trachemys scripta elegans; assembly: GCF_013100865.1. Lineage (NCBI taxonomy): Eukaryota > Metazoa > Chordata > Testudines > Emydidae > Trachemys > Trachemys scripta. Next base: position 126,418,219 of record NC_048300.1, on the reverse strand, counting down.
CGGGTTTGAAACCTCCCTCTCCCCCCCTCAGAGTCCAGCCTTCAAGGCCTTCTTGTCTGGTGAGGTCTCTCTCTGTTGGGCCCTCTCAACCCAAGATCACCACCTTGTTCTCCCTGGCCCCTCACCACTCTTGGCACCAGTTTACTAGCAGCATGGCAGACCTTCTGCTATCCCAGTTCTGGTCCCGTAGCTTCCCACAGTAGCTTGGTTCTGGCTCACCACCATCATGGCTGGTCTCTGCTGCTCTGGCTCCCTGGCTCAGCTCTAGGTTGCTGCGCTCTCCCTCTCATGCTTTACTCTGCCCTGGCTGGTCCAGCACATATGAAGGATGGGCCCTGAGCTCTCGATTCCCTCATTGGCTGGCCCACCTTGTTAAGCCAGCTGAATTGGAGTGCTGGCCACTCCTTTTTGGCCTAGGGACCTATCATTCCCAAGATCCTGACACCTCTTCAGCCCTTCCCCTTTCTATTGGTACTGGAAGAGAACCAACCAAAAAAAAAAAAACCCTCACTAAGATTCAGTAAAGAAACAACAGCCCTCTTACACTAGCACCCTTTCTGGGATTTTATCACTGCCCAAGTGACAGGCAAAGGGGATGGAGCGTGCTAATCATAATACTACTTTTAGAATGCTTCAGATCACCGGGAGCTGGTGACATATCTTACCTTTCCGGGAGTAGTTCTCTACATGGTAAAGTAAATAATTTTGTAGTTTAAAGTGGGAAACATGGGAGGCCGGAGTCTCCTGAGTGATGGTTCCGTTAAGCACCACAAGCTAAACATAGCACCTTAGAGAGGCGTATCTCCTTGTTTTTCTGAACAAAATCAAAGGTCTTAGCCAGTACTGCTGAGCCAATATTGGAAAGAGGGTTTTCCCGAGGAGGCTCTGTTGAGCTGCCACCTGGATCATCAGCTGCCATGGCTGTTCACAACCAGATCTTCCCAGGCAGTCATTGCTGTTTCCAAGTCTTCTTGGGTCACAGTGGGTCATCATAAAAATCACAGATGGCAATCAGAAAGATGTTAGACAATCAGCCCAAGAGGGCATCCGGGTTCTCCAAGCAACTCAGTAGTAGCAAAGAGAAGGGTTTCCAGTCTCTGCCAATTATTACTTCCCACAGCAAGTTGGGCTGAAGATGCTGGTAACTTGAGGTAAGAGAGTAATCTGATTAGACAACGATTGTAACTTGCTAAAATTAAGTTTTAGTCACCAGAAAGCATGTTTTGATTTGTTTGTAACATACCTGTCTCTTTTCTCTTGCTTCATCATCATCATGTTTCCATTATGCCACTGGCGTTTAGGGCAGCGACAAAGCTCCTCCACTCTTGTCTCTTTCTGGCAAGTGTTTCAATGGTTCCCCAGCTGTGCTCCAGGTTTTTCAGCTCAGCTTCCACAGATCTTCGCCATGTTGCTTAGGGCTGCCTCATTTTCACTTGCCTTTAGGTGCCCATCTTATTGCTACTCTGGTGATGGAATCTGTTTCCATCCAAAACACAATGGCCAATTTATCTCCAATGCCTCCTGGCAAGGATGGTACTCATATCCTCTTGGCTGCACAGTATCAATAGATCTTGGTTTGAAATTGTTCTGTGCCAAAAGATACAAACTTCCTCAGAAAAATCCTCTGTATCTTTCTCTTGCTTAGTATCACTTACATCTCCATTCTTATTAGTAAACTTATTCTCGGTTTTAGTATGAACCATCTCAGTGCTGTTATGCTGAAGTACAGCGTGAATCCTCAGTAACCTAACATGCTGGTGTGTATACTGTCTCTTTGGTGGCTGCAAACTTAATTATTTATGTTAGAGTTGAGTGAGAGGGATGGGACACTGCAGAGAGACATCTCTGGGAAACGGGGGTTCACTGATTATTATGGCTAGGCCAGGTTAAGACTGGTAGAGTTTGCTGGTGAGGAGGACAGATTGGTGTGGCAGGATGCTGACACACAGTTTAAACCCCAGAAAAGCTTGCTCTTGCTGAGGCAGCGGGCTAACAGTGGCTTATGGTTCAGGATTCTTTGAGGAACTAGAAGTTTTCTGGCCTGGTTCCCTATATTCAAATGCACCCAGGCTGTGGAGTAGGTATGCGTATCCTGTGGACACATGTCACATGCACCAGGCCATCATCTTGCATCTCTTCCAGATTCAGGAGGTCTCCTGGACCAGCATCTGCAAGCAGACGGAGGTGTTCCTGTCCTATTCCCATCTGGACCCCAAGTACTACCGGACCTACAAATGCCTGGCAACAGCTTTCATCTGTTCTGTCAGAGAGACCGCACCATTTTACAAAGCCACACTTCGTGAAGTCAGATTCCATGAGGAGGCAGAAGCAGCTGACCTACAGCGGAAACAAATGATTGGCCAATTAGGGAAGGCTCCTTGGCCAGCTCCTTGACCTGCTCCCCTCTGATGGTTCTTGTGCTGGTGTTGCAGGGCATCTTCCGGTTCCACTGGGAATATAAGTCCTCTGGCCTTTTTCTTGTACCCCAGATTGGCTCCTCATAAGGGCCGGGCTTCACCAGACCTAGGCCATTCACCCTGCCAGACCAATCTGCTGCCTTAAAGTCCTCAATAAGTTGGACATCAATTGTCTATGTTCTGGGGTCACATCAGTGTACCCAGGTTTGAATGGTAGTCACTGTCAGCAAAATATCTGGGTACTGCTTGAGCACCGCTGACTCCAGAATCTGGCAGAGAGAAGAATGCCAGATGGAGCCAGCAGGTGGCAGAGTCCTTTAGCCACTCAGTCACAGCCAACAGAGGGAAAGGTTCTGTCTGGAATCAGTGCTGGTATTTCTCCAATAATACCCCAGTCGGTAGAGGACAGCAGCTTTCAGGGTATCAGAGTCCTTTTCAGCTTAATCATCTAAAGTCCAGTAGGCTTCCTGGGCATCTCTGGCCAGAAAAGGGGTTAGTTCCACAGCCCAGATGCTCTCTCCCCTTGAGTGGCATGGACTCAAATGTAACAAGATATGCCTCAGGGTCACCACTGGGTCACAACTGGGAAAGGGCAATACGTGATGCTGAAAGAGTCACTTTGGAGAGGGAGTGACTGGAGATCTGCTCAAGCATCACCTCCAGACATGCTGCAGCTGCAATAGCTTGAGGAACACAGTTTGCTGCTGCTGGGTGGCTCGCCGTGCCTCCCACTGTTCTTCCAGGAAAAGCTTCTGAGCTCTGCCTGAGCCTGCTGCTGCTGAGCTAGGAGGTGTATGATACCTCCATGGTTCCTCTTTATGGAAAAAGGGGGATCAGTCCCACTTCTGGTACCAAATTGTGGGAGGCAGGGCTGCTCTATAGTGCCCCTTCAGGGCCACATGTGGTATTGCAGGTGCTCCCCTCAGTCTGCAAGGTTTGGCAGCAGGGGGGCAGAGAAGGCCTGACAGACCCCCGTCACAAGGAGCTACAGTTTATTACCCCTAAATTCTATTAATACCATGTAGTCCTAGAACAGTGGCTGAAGACTGTAAGTGTTTCACCATAACACAAAATATGTACATTCTCCAGGTTTCTCTGCTTCTTTTTTTACATATATATTCTGAAAATGGTGTCCACCACTGAAAGACACTACTCTCCCTTTGCCTCAGATTCAGTTTTTATCCAACTCTTTCTCAGGCAAGCTCCCATTAATTTCAAAACACAATAATAGCTGAAAAAGAACCTGAGGAGTTGTATTTATGTTCTGAGATGTGGAACAAGAGATGCTGAGGTTAAGTTTTTAATGGATCCTACAATAGTAAATCCCACTTAGTGTTCTCTGCTGTATTTCTCCAAATCACCTTTACCTTCAAGATCACAGATTTAACTTGGAGGTGGATAAATTAAGTAAATCTTTTGTAAACATACTGTATGTTGTAGACTTTAGTTATAGGTATTTGTTAGGCAAGGCATAGGTATAAATTAAGGCTGTAATGCAATGAGCTTACAAACCTCAAGGCCTGTAAGACAATAGCTTAGCTAAACTAATCAAGACCTAAGAACCAAAAAGCCTTAGCATAAGCAGCTAACCAGAAGTAACCCTAGATCATAAATTATCATAAGATAGAATGCTGAGATAAACAAGTCTGACTAAACTGCTGACAGGTAATCACAAGATACCAGTTGATTAAACCTTTAGATATTTTAAATTCAGAATATCAGCTGATGTCCAATCTCAAAAATGCCATGATAACTAATTGGCATATAGGCTAATGAACTTGAGCTACAGGCCTAGTAACCTATGGGAAAAGGGCAACCCAACATTAGTAGGGTGAGGAAATATAGATAAGGAAAAGGGTCTGAAATCCCTACCAAATATGCATTAGGCAGAGTGGGCATCTGTGTAAAACATTATAAAAGCTGTGTCCCTGTCTACGTGCCCTGGGAGATGCTAGGATGACAACCATGGAGAGAGTGAGGATGTTGAGGATGATGAGGAAAAAAACAAAGTGTTAGTTGTCATCATCAAGGGATGGTGTGAGTATATGGATGCACAGATGCTCATTTTATATTATTTTTACCTTCTTTGCTGTGTTGAAGTGTTTATAATTTTGCTAACTGTCCTCAATAAAACATTACAAGGAGAGAACTCCTTTCCTAAATGAAATTGTCTCCATGCACTGCAGGATCCTTGTAATAATTTTAATATTTCTGGGTCTGGTCATGAGGCTGAACTCTGCCAAACCACAGAATATTAACTGGGAATTCATACATAATCAATAGATCAGGCAACAATATGTGTAAACAAATCCCTTCCCTATGTACCCAATACAGGTATGCATTCACCACACAATCCATATTTCCCTTTCCATCACATTTTTCTTATGATCATGGTGTAACAAGTCCCTTTGCAGGTAATTATCATGTCCACATTTACTTCCTTTTTTATACACTAACAGAATTTGAATATATAAAACATATCTAGGTTTCTTAGGTTCTTCCTTGGGAATCTTCATCTAATGCAGTTAGGGGTGAGATTTGGTCATAGGTTAGTCATACTATAGTATTCACTGCTTAGGCTTGAAGCAAATTTCCATCTCTGAGTTGGCAGGGGGCCACCCATTCTAGCATCACCAATTTAAACCAGTAAACAAGCAGTTTAATTGGAAAACCCTTCTCCAGGACTCTACATATCCAGAACCACACATCTTATAAAGAAAAAAATACAAAGGAACATAACAAAATAATAGACCAATTAAATCAACCCCAGATCACATATATAAAAACACATATGCACATGTATGTTGTTACATGTATGTTGATTCACAAAGAACTGTATTCAAAAATATGAATCTGGTCCATTCTCTACACTCAAGAAATTAAACACTGAAATGGCATGAAAATTTTATCATACTATATTAACAATTTTCCATTACATATTAGTAAAAATTGTCATATTTCCTTTGGGTCCAGCATAATCATGGGTCTCCATTAACATAACTGTTGTGTTGTTTATTTTATTTTATTTTATTTGTGCTGATGTAACTGTTAAGCTACACAATATTACTCTTTCCTCCAGTCAGAATATGACTCCATCAGAATAACCATCTGGCCTGAAATGCTTTCCTTTCCTGTTCAAAATCTGTTCCATATTCCACCCAGAAGAGTTTCTGAACACAAAAGGGCTATTCAGGCCTAGCCATTTATCTGACAGAACAGACTTCTATCCAACTGCAGATAAACTCACAGCTGTGATGGTATTCTGCAGAGAGCAATTTCCTAACCACTAGAGAAACTGTTTATTAAAAAGGAAAGCTTATCCTCTGATTCAGAAGGAAAGTTATAATATAAGGCGGAGAGTGTACAGTAGGTATGATTTCTCTAGCTATTTGTGAATCACTGCCAGCTAACTGCTCTGAAGAGCATTTTAAAACAACCATGAGTCAGATTATGTGAAACAATGTAATCCTACTGCTATTGTATATAAAATTAATAGCACAACATTTGGGGGGTTGATGATGGAGCACAGAGACTTTTACCTCTGCTTTAAGAAAGATAGATTTTGTTGGCCCTATATTACAGATCCAGAAACTGAGTGTCCAAGAGATCACTCAGCCTTAGAATCAAGATTAGACTCATAAGAATGGCTGTACTGGGTCAGACCAAAGGACTCCACATCTCCTGATTACCTTATCCACTATTCCACAATTCTCCTTTCCACCCCCAACCAGGCAAGTCACAAGTTTCATTTCCCTGCCTGTGATGGAAAGCCAGCACAGATGAGAGAGCAGGGGGAGGGGGTTGGAGTGGGATAGAAAGAAAAAGATAGTGACTGTTAAAAGGCTAATACTAAAAAGTACTTTAATTTTATTAAAATTTTTCTTCGAAAGCATATATGGAGCCCCAAGTGAAAAAGCAAGAGGAGTATCTAAGTACCAGGCATACATAGCAGAGCTGGTTTCTCCTCTTGCCCTTATATTTTGAAAGGAGACTGGGCAGCCAGTGGGCACTCCTACCTGAACAGGGTCATTTTACCATTCTGGATTTTTCTCCGAACTAGAAGCCAAAAAGTAACATTTTGTAATAAACATCATTTCAGGGCACATGAGGGGGCATCTGAGAGCTATTTGATTTCCTCACACAGCACAAGCTGATGCTAGGAATGCAGCGTTGCAGCTTCCTGTTGATATTGTCATGACTCTGCTGGCACATTATTGACTGCTTCCCTGCCAATGAGCTGGAGGGCATAGTGTTACTCAGTTCAACATCCAGACAATTCAAGGTTCCATAATCTCTAGGCTCGAGTACAAGAAAAGGAAATAACATCCTGAGTTTAGAGGAAATCAAACTCAGAAGCTGCCAGCGAATAGGAGCCACAGGTACTTCTGAGAGCTTGTTCTGGAAGGAAGGCTGGGTAGCAGATAGCCTGAGAGCTTGGCAGCAAAAGAACTTATTGCTGGGAAGGTGTCAATCATAGCTGAGTACAACATACTGCCATGCATGCAGGGGGCATCGCATAGAGGTGATTGCAAGTGTTCAGCAGGAGAACAGAGCCCTTCTACACCAATTGAGACATTGTTACCTTTATACCCCTGAATTAGACTGCCCCTATTGGCGGAGTTTGGAATTATTGGGTTGGGTTTTTTTCTATTTATAAGTCATTTTACCAAGGGAGTTTGGGCACTTTAGTTGCTGGTGGCCCTAGTCACGTCATCATCCGTCATACTCAAAATGCCTGGGTATTTACAGGAACTCAGCAAATGATCAAGTCCGGAGAGCCTAGTGCATGGATCTCTGGAAGAACTTGTGTCCGTTAGCGGTATACAGGGCATACTACAATGCACGTAGGGGGAATTCGTGCACAACATTCACAGCAACAACCTGTGGTGGGGCTGGTTACAAGATGAATGGGAAATTCCCCAATAATTTGTTGTTTAGCTCTTTTTTGTATATTGAAGCATGATTTATGTTCCTTCCCAGAGGAGGCCTAAGACATTGATCCTGCAATGAACTCTGCCAAGGTAAAACCTCATTCCTGCACAGAGCCCCACTGAAATCAGTGGGGCATTGCATGAGAGCAGGGGTTTTCCCACTTGAAGCAGCTTGCAGGCTGAGGGCTTATCTACACGGTGAATTACTGCACAGCAAGCTGGCATGCTGTAGATTCACACCCTGGCCCAGTAACTCACTGTGTAAACAAGCTCTAGGGGCTAGTAAGCTGCAGGGAGAGCACGTGCATTTTGGGATTAATAGAACAAAAATACTTACAAGTCTAGTTTAATTTTTTTAAACAATTTCTGAAACCGTGAAAATAAAAGGTTCATGGTTTTTTTAGATTATACCCTCTTTGCCAGCGTCAGGCCTATTTACCTTTTGCAACATATGAGTTTCAGTCCCTTTTATTTGTTATTTTCCCTAAGAGATGCAATTTATTTACAAACTGCTTTTTTGTAGCACTATAGATCTATTTCTATTTTCTAAGCCATATCCGTCTGCATAGCAATTCTCCTGATACCATCTTGATGTTACAAGGACCAAGATGCCTGTTCATGAATCAAAATGGGACCATTTCACCAACACACGTGTATGTCTGAGCAGAGCCGCCCAGAGGATTCAGGGGGCCTGCGGCAAAGCAATTTTGGGGGCCCCTTCCATAAAAAAAAGTTGCAATACTATAGAATACTATATTCTTGTGGGGGTCCCTGTGGAGCCCAGGGCCTGGGGCAAATTGCCCCACTTGCCCCCCCCCCCCGGGCAGCCCTGTGTATGAGAGTCTTTGGTCTCCTGATTTCCTAAGAGAAATGTCAGGAATCCTTCAACTATCCAAAAATCAGAAATGACCAATCATTTCTGTCACTACAGCTGGGGAATGTGAGAGCAGAACCCCAGAACACATAGCAGAAGAGAGAGGAATAGGGAAGCGTGGGTTGTATTTCTTTTTTAAAACCACAGAACAGATCAGGCACTTGCCTGTCACCATTGCAAGCAGATTGCTTTCATCGTCCTTCCTGTGTCAGTTTAACACCAGATAGTGAACCTCTGACTCCTCTTTGTAAGCAGTTACTAACACAAGTAGTCCTATTGATTTCAGTGGACTACTCATGCAATTAATTGCTCACCAACAGGAGTAAGAGATTTGCAATCGGAGGCTTTGATTGTAAACTCTTTCAATACAAGGGTTGGTATCTTCTGTATACCATATCTGTGCTCTATACTTTATCTTTTCTATATTCTCTTTCAGGGTATCCTAGCACAGTTTTGGGCCCTCAGTAAAAAAGAATGAAGTGTGGAACTGGATCTGAATGTTAATAGGGGATTACAGCAGAGCAAGTGCATCAGAGAATCAGTAGACAGTGGGTTCAATGCATAGTTATACTAGGTCATCCACTTTTATCACCACATTACTTTCAGCTGACAGCCTCCTCCCTGAAACAGTCTCCAACTAGGATAATAGGTTACATTTTTAACCCAGTTGTCCAAAAGTAGGAGTAAGGGGTAAGAAAGCTGACAAGTGTGACAATGGCCGATGAGCCAATTTCAGAAGTGTGAAAGGGAGCAAGTCTATAAAGTGGAATACGGTTGTATAAGTTACACATTCAGAAGGCTGAGGGTGCAGTAAGAAAAGCAGGCAGCAGAGTGTAAGATAAACAAGTTCCTCCAGTATGAGTAATACCATGATAGCTGCACAGCATTTCAGTGAAGCATACTGAGTGGCTTGCAGAAACTACAGGGGAATCAACCTTTTTCAATCCATTTATCCATTTCAAGGCAGGAGGAAATGATAATTGTGCCAAGACTTAGTCTGCAACATGAGTGTTTTATTAAATAAAGAAAAAGTGACTGAAGTTTAAAAAAAATTACTAAATAAATGCAGAGGTATCTTTTGCCCTGAAATAGTTTTGAAAGGCTTCCTATCGCTGCTGATGGACCATCCTGAAGGACCTCTTCTGAAAAAGTGCTGCATAGTTATTTGTGTTACCATAGTGCCTAGAAGCCCTAGTTATGACTCCCCATTGTGCTAGATGCTGTACAAATGTAGAACAAAAAGATGGGCCCTGTCCTGAGGAGTTTAAAATCTAACTATAAGACAAGAGACAATAGATGGGTATGGCATAAGGAAACCACAAGACAATATAGGTGATAGGGAGTTGTCTCGGTACACCAGCAGCTAACTGCTGTCAAGTTTTGCATAGGTCTCATGGCCAAGAAGAGTTTTAAGGAGGATAATGTGGTAGCTATGGGAATTTTTACATGGAGCACCTCCCAAGCATGAGGGGCAGCATGGGAGAAATCATGAAGGTGCTTGTTTGAAACTGTAACAAGTCCATGATGGAGGCGGGCCTCCTAGGCCGATTGCTGGTCACTGGTGACAGACATGCTGGTTCAGCATGGAACAAGGCAGGTAGCCTAGCAACTTCAGGCTTTAATCCTGCAACTGATACTGAGCAGATGGATTTCCATACATGCATATAGCCCAACAGGGGTTCATGTGATTCCAACCGTCCACCAGCACAAGTGCAAGATCAGAGTCTTACACTTCAGATTAAAAGCCATTATTTTTAGGTAGAAGAACAAATGTTTTATACATTTATTTTAAAAAAGAAACATTTGATAACAGTACAGCCCATCCAAAATTGGAAGGGTGCCATTTATAACTGCAATCCTTCCACAACCCTAGGAATGATTTCAATAATACAGCTTTAGGCAAGGCCAGGCTTTTTCTCACTCCAAACAGATGAACATTTGGAAAATAAATAGAACTCACCAAACTGACAATGTGATTTATAAATTTAGGGGACAGGGGAAAAGCATTCAGAAAAACAATATAAAGATTTTTCCAGTGCGTACACAGTTCAAATAGTGTCGGTGCCATATGGAACATTGATGATTTATAACTGGGGAAACTTGGAGCCTGCTAAATGTGTAACTCTATTCCCAGAATATTTATTAAAAAGAAGAATAGTTCCCCTGCGGAACAGCATTTGCTATGCTAATTTTTCCTAGTTAAAAAGAAAAAAATGCATAATTTAAAGGGCCAATTTTCCCCCCCTTTGCTTGAACAAGGAGCCATAGCAGAGCAGTTTATGCTTATTTATTTATTTTAATTGCAGGTCAGCCAGTGAAGATTTCAAGAAGCGTTAGTAGAGAATCTAAGTCATGGGCTGCCACTGGCTGCTGTGTCATGAAGTTGATGCTCTCGGTCAGCTGGGTGAAGTGAGATCACTTACTGATGTATGAAAACTGCTGTGGCACGAGCTGAGGAACTGCTCTTGTAGCAGCAGCAGAGGATGTTGTGTGTGCAGTGATGCAGCACACACAAAAAATACAACTCTAAAGATGGGGATGGGGTGAAAAAGTATTGGAAAACCCCCAAAGACAGATATATTCTCTAAAATGGACACAATACCTACTAATTTCCAAGGGGTGATGTGTGGTTCAGTTAGTGAATGTAACAAACTTAAAGATCCAAAGGTGACCCAGAAGTGAAAATGACTCTAGAGAGACAAACAGACAGATATAAATCAAAGATGCTCTAACCGTTCACTCCAATTCCCTCAGCACCCGAGGGGGGAAAAAAATGAGAGAAAGATTCTTGCTTGAGATCCTGCATGTCACCAGATAGAGTTTGTAGGACCCAGTGGGGAAGATAAGTTAGTAATAGTAAGTTCTATATTGGAACTGAGAATATTGTGCCTCCAGCCTCTTCCTAGTTATACTAATGGATATGACTTGATCTCAACCAAGTGCAATATCATACAAGGAGAGAGTTGCTCTCTGATGTATCCAGGAGTCAGACATTATAGACTGAGACTGTCATAACAATGGATTGGTGGTTGCTACTAACAGCCATGCCATTTTCAGATTTCACCCAAAATGAAGTCCTGAACACCCTGTACACCACACAGTTTCCATTAATTTGCTGAAATAATGTATTCACTGCAGCAGTGCAAAGAGGCTGGTGACAAGAACTGTATTACAATTTTTGGTAATGACATTATTGTTACTATACTAATGCTCTTTTGCTATTATGTCCAATGATAATTATTCTACAAAACTTCCCTTAAATGGTTGTTCAAATATGGACTTAAAAGACATGGGGCCCAAACAATATATCCAAATTGAATTTTACTCACTCAGGGTTTTGGACTGTACAGATCCAGAGTTTTGATTCACACCTATCAAAAAAACGTATCCTTTAAGAAGGATTCTTGTATTTCAGCAGTAACTTACAGTCCACACAGTGAAGTTGTTGTTGCTTTAGGCCATCGTCCTGGAAACACTTCATTTTAATGGGCTATTCATCTGTGTAAGAATTTGCAGAATCAAAGCCTAAGAGACACCTAACAATGGGGTGAACCAGGAAGAGCTGATACAAACCTTCACCTAAGGCCATGTCTATACTGGCACTTATGCTGGCAAAACTTTTGTCACTCAGGAGTGTGAAAAAACACACCCCGGAGGGACGTAAGTTTTGCCTGCACAAGTGCTGGTGCGCACAGCACTATGTTGACGAGAGACGCTCTCCTGCAGTCATAGGTACTGCCACTCATTGAACTGGTTTTATTATGTTGACGGGAGAGCACTCTCCTGTCGGCCTAACACAGCTACATAAACGCTCTTACAGAGGCACAGCTGTATTGGTACAGCTGTGCCTCTGTCAGCTTGTAAGTGTAGACATGGCCTGGATTTCAAATGTAGTGGGTTTTTTGTTTGTTTGTTTGTTTGTTTGTTTGAGATTTAAAGAGTCTGGCAAACTCTTTTTAAAAAATGTGTTTTGTTTGTTTGTTGTAGTTCTGGTTCCAGCTGAGAACAAAAGAAAAGCTGAAATACTAGGAGAAAGAGTTCCTAGTTATTTCTGCCATGACCAAAAGCAGGGAGTACCAATAATCTTAGTTTTCCAACCAATTTCACACCCCTCAGAGGTTCAGATTGTTTGGACAATGTTCAGGTAAACATTCAGGGCCCAGTCCTTTGCTGATATAACTCCACTACATCAGTAGCAAATTTGGCCCTCAGACTTTTGCTTATTTATCTGAAACAAGCCTTCAGTTGAATTTGACAGTAATGATCATGGTATAAAGCCCCAAAAGAGACAGGTTCATCCAAGGATTGTAATAACTTTCATTAAACACCATCTTGTGCACAATGAATCTTCTGTAATTCAACTCTCAATTTTCTCCACTTTTGTTATCAAAAAGTTGAGGGGGGGGGAAAGAGGTCTCTAAATCATATCTTTAAAACATTAATATTCAGTCTTACATTTTAACTAAATGGTTCAGTTGACTTCTGTTCCTGAATGATTGATGTATGGCATTTCATGTGCTGTTGAATGCCACCTGTTCTATAATCATTTAATTGCCACATTGTACCAGCTCATAATAGATTCATCTTGGAGTAAAATGACAGAATTTTTAAAGGCCTGTTTTATACCTGTATGTGATCTGCTGATGTAATCTGATCTTCACTGTCATATTATAAATCCAGAGGCTCTGTTTATGGAGTCTGTAATGTGTCTCTATTTACTATGGCAGATGCTAAACAGGACGCAGTCGGGTGCTGAACAATTCTTCCCTTTCTGCAAGAGACAATTTTATTTTCTAGGGTAGCATAAATAAAAGTGAAATAGGATTGCAGTTTTTTTTTAATTACTATTACTATTAAATTGTACTGTTACCCACACAAAAAACTGTTTTTAAGAAATGTTGGCTGTAAGAATGCAGCAGAGCTGTGGGGATTTTTTCATATATTTCACTCTACAATACAAATTCATTTCTTAGATCACACCACACAGCTGTGCAGTAAGTGTGTATGCTTATGGCTATGGTTATGATAAATTCTTTGAAGAAAATCCCTTCTGTAGAAACATCAGTCAAGAACCATATAAAACAGAATGTACATTCAAACCCATTAGTCTCAGAGATTGCTTCTTTAGTGCTAGTTGGTTTCAAGTTTGTCTATAAAACCTTTCATAAACATGTTTATTTAAAAAAATAGTGTTATTGTCATTCTAAAGACTGGGCACAAAGTAAATATCTATCAGGAAATACAGTGTGATTATCTTAATTTGTGGAAAACTATATGATACACTTTTTTTTTTTAAAGGAAGATTCTGCTGTTTTCCTTTGGAAAGGTGACAACTTCTTTTTTTTAAAGTCTTAGGCTTAACACAAGTTCCAGTTAATTCATGCTCTCATAAATTCAGGGAATGAAAAGGGTAAGCAGTATTTAAGTAACACAGAAAAGAAAGTGCATCAAAAACACATTCAAATTACATCAAAGCTTGTGGTTGTGGTAAATTGCTTTAAATAGAACTGCCCTCATGGTTACCAAATTTATTTTCTTAATCCTTGTGTAAAACATTAATTGAAGTAATATTTTTAAACAAAGTATATTTTCTGCCCAATGAACACAAAAACACAGCAATGATACGGTACATTTGCTGTTCAACATGCATATGGTTTAATTCAAAAAGAGCACATCTATTATTTATGTCAATAGAGACAGTACATTTTTAATGATTCCAAGTAGACAATTTTATTTGCAAACAATTATGTAGATTAGATTATGAATAGGATTCATTTTTGTGTGTGAAATATTCCACCCTGATCCTTGTTAAAATCCGATGACAGTCTGGTAATAGTTCAGTAAAGCTCAGAGTTGATTGTTTTTTAAAATAAACAAATTTAGCAATGTACTGCTTCATTTTCATAGCAGCAGATTGGGGATTCAGCCACATATCTCCTATTCATGTCAATGGGAATCATGGACCTAACCCCCTGCTCCCACGGCTTTGAAAACATAGGGGTAAGCATGTTTAATATCAACATCTGAAGCTTATTAAAGACTAAGTGGCTGCAGATTAATTTACCAAAATGATTACATGAATGAATAAGCATCCTATTCTTCGTATTCATACAATGCTTTTAACCATCTAAGTTAATAAGCCAGACTGGAGCAGTGAAAGCCCTAAATATCCATTTATATTGAAATGGAAAAGTTTCTAGGAAATTGAAATTAAAATCCTCAGCTCAGCTGCTTATTTTCTAGCTATGCATACACAACCTGGACCTTTTTCGTTGTCTTTTACTCCATAGGGTAGATTCATATCTCTGACCATCAGTTCATCTCTTAACCTAAAATAATACATGCAACTTTTATGTTTTCATGTTAAAAATAGCTTCTTTACACAAGTCCTGTTGTTTTAGAACAGGTTTTTATTTTCAAATCTAAATTGGCCGCAACCTACGTTTAGCACATTCTTAAATACACCTAAGAGCTAATGTTTAAACAAAAAGCAGTTGAGAAGTAGGGTGGAATAGCATGCTTGCTCATTAACTTTTTCCCTCTGGGCACCATAGTTCAAATCCAGTCTTCGGTCATAACAGAAAATTTATTTGCTGGTCTCATTTTAGCCTCCATTGTTAAAATCACAGTATTTCCACACTGTCTCTGGGCAAGAGAAATCCAAGACTATAATAGCAATGGTGTTCCAGGCCAAGTTTGAGGTATGTACATTGAAAAGAACAGCATCCCCTATCTATTCCCACCATGCTCAATACCAACAAGTGTTACTAATTCTTTTCTTTAAGGAATTTTAAATGCACTCACAATGTTTAGGATAATAGATTTTTTTTTTTAACAACTGAAATGTGGTGTTGACCTGATGTGCACTGCTCAAATACTTGAGAACTTAGTTGCAAAAAGTCTTTTTTTATGTTAACTTCCAGTTATCATTTCTGAGGATTTTAGACCTTGCATCCTGTCACATGGTAAATGTCTTCAAACATTGTGGAATGGTACAACGTGAAATTATAGATGTTTTGTAATTGGCAGGTTTTCCCTTTGGGGACAGATTACAAAGCATGAAGCTGAGTCCATTTAAATATTTCCTACAATTTAGAATTTCTTTTGACATCCTTCATATTATAGTCAAGATGAAGAAAATGAAACATATTCAAGGTATTTTCAATTTAGTTGCATGTAAAAAAGAAACCCCTATGAGATGACATGCAAGAATATTTATAAACAAATAACATCAGAGTCACTTTCATCATTTGCCCCCTCCACCTCTCTGGCTAATTACAAGTGTATTTATGGAACTTTTCTTTACCTTCTGAAGTGTAAATTGTGGGTGTTATCAAGAGACAGGATGGAACTTGTGAGACCAATGGTCTGATCTAGTCCAGAAAATCGTCTGTGTCTTTTCGTTCTGAGAGTGCACCTTTCACCAAGAAGAGGAGGATGAATGTATTTGTCAGCAACTCAACTGAAATAGAGCAAAAATGACTGGGATTAGAAAAGAAAGGGAAAAGGTTTATAAATTTATACACAGTCCAAATTCCTCGCCTAAATCATGATAAATGATTGTTTTCCTCCTTCCCTTTGGTCCATGTGCTAATATCCATGGGCCCAATCCTGCAGTGCAGTCTCCATGAGACTTTTGCTTAATTCAGTGGGCCCAATATTGGAAAGTAAATTTTGTGATTATTAAGGATAGGACTAGGAATCAGTAGGAATCCCCAGTATAGCATTTTAGATACATTGCATGCAGTGTAGATGAAAGTCGAAAGCTACTACTTTAAAGAGAAAGAAAAACCCCAAGTAACAGAATAAAAACTATCAGGTTCTCCTTCCTTTCCACCTCACAGGAGACTTGTAACAGAAAAAATACAGGACCTACCTCACTTTTCATAGTTCAGCAGAAACCCACAGGGCAAAAACATTGGATCTGCTTCACGGCTTTGGAAAGATTTTGTTGTTAAAGATTTGGCTGGCAAAAATGCTCTTTGTCCATTCTGCTTTACTAAGAGCTATGGATGCTGGTAACATTGTTTTCTTTGCCACTGCAGATAACTCTAAGCTGACATGCACTTTCAGCCATAACTGTATATGTTATCTGTCATTATTTTTAAGCATTTCAGTTCAGTCAACCATTGACAACTGCCTCCTGTTCCCTCAAGGCATGCTGTATTAACAGTTCAGTAAGCTTGCCAAATGTTTTACTTATTTTAAAAGGAAAAACAAGTCAAAACACTAAGTATTTAATACAATTTTCAGCTAATAAAAACAGAAGTGTTCTAGTGGAAGAGGTAGATCCACCACAAAAATAATTACTGTGAGTGCAATCTTTCCAACACAATGGAAAGCATCAGGTAGTTGTAAACATTTTTTTTTTTTAATTCCTGCTTCAGGAATGAGGGCAGATGAGGACAGAAGAATAGTAAATCTCATGATCTTTTACCATTTAATTTCAACCTGTAATGGCCCCTTAACCTCCCGGCCATATACAAGTTCAAATGGTGAAAAGCCTAAATTGGGATGTGGTACAGCCCTGTAGGCAAAGAGCAACTGCTGCAACACTAGGTCCAAATCATTGGAGTGCTCATTTACGAATGTACATATCATGGCCCCCAAAGTCTCATTAAAATTCTCCATCAGGCCATTTGTTTGATGGTGGTAAGGGGTGGCAACCAAGTGGTTCATCCCATGAGCTTCCCACAGGCTTTTCATGGTCCCTGCCAGGAAATTAGTTTCCAAATCTGTAAGGATGCTGGAGGTCCAACCTACTCTGGCAAAAATGTCTGTTAATGCCTGGCACACACTTTTAGCCCTGGTATTGCTTAGAGCTACTGCTTCCGGCCATCAGGTGGCAAAATCCATGAAAGTCGGTATGTACTGCTTTCCTCTGGGTGTCTTTTTCGGGAAAGGACCCAGAATATCCACAGCTACTCACTGAAATGGAACCTCAATTATGGGGAGTGGCTGGATTGGGGCTTTGACCTGGTCTTGGGGTTTTCCCACTCTTTGGCACACCGCACAAGACTGGACATAGATAGAAACATCCTTGCCCATTCCGTCCCAGTGGAATGACTTCCCCAAATGGTCTTTGGTTCTGCTCACCCCAGCATGGCCACTAGGATGATTGTGGGCTAAGTTTAAGAGCTTTACCCGGTACTTAGTTGGAACTACCAACTGTCTTTGCAGATGCCAGTCTTCCTGGTACCCACCAGAAAGAGTTTCCTTGCATAAAAGTCCTCTTTCTACAACAAACCTGGATCGATTAGAAGAGTTGAAAGGTGGTCGGTTGCTCCGTGCTGCCGTCCAAGCTCTCTGGAGGCTTTCATTCTCCTTCTTGCTTGGCCTGGAACTGTTCCCTTGATGCTAGAGACATCAGTTTTCATTGGGTTGTGGACTTGGGCTTGATCCCTCTGGAAGCGATGTAGGGGATGGGGCTGTTTCCTTTGACTGTGAACCGCTCCCTGCTGGTGCACTATGTTGGGGTTCAGGCTCCGGCTGAGCCTCTTGTGTAGGTTTATCTGCTGCTGCCAGTGCAGGCTTGGTGGTGCCCTCTGGTGTTGGAGTTGCAGAGGGGGTTGCAAGCGCTGGATTCAGTGCTAGCAATGGTTCTGGTGCTGGTTGCTCTGCCAGTTTTGGTTCTGGGACTGTCTCTGGCTGGGTCTCTGTGACTGGATTCACTACGGCTGTCGCAGATGTTGGCATGGGGTCCGGTTCCACCACCTCATTCTGAGTCTCTGGTAACACGGATTGGGCCCTTGTAGAAATCTCAGGAACAGAGCTAGGTGTGACAGCTTGCTTAGCCTGGCTGCGGGTGACCATTGCCACCCTCTTGGCTAGCTTCACATGACTGGCCAAGTCTTCCCCCAGCAGCATGGAAATGGGATAGTCATCATAGACCGCAAAAGTCCACAATCCTGACCAGTCCTTGTACTGGACAGGCAACTTGGCTGTAGACAAGTCAAAGGAGTTTGACTTGAAGAGTTGCATTGTCACTTGGACCTCTGGGTTGATTAAGTTGGGGTCCACTAAGGATTGGTAGATAGCTGACACTTGTGCTCCAGTGTCCCTCCATGCTGTAACCTTCTTCCCACCCACACTTATACTTTCCCTTTTCTCTGAGGGTATCTGGGAGGCATCTGGGCCTGAGGACCTTTGGTGTGACCCTGGTGCTATGAAATGTAATCTGTTGGGGTTCTTAGGCCAGTTGGCCTTTACATGCCCCAGCTCATTATATTTAAAACATCGTCCAGCTGACTGGTCTCTGGGGCGAGATGGGTTGCTGGAGAATGGTGTGGTGGAATGATAAGATGTCTGGGGTTTTCCTTGGGGTGTAGTTGGGGCCTTGGGCTGCCCCCCGGTGGTCTGAGGGTGTCCCTTCTGGTCTTCGTTCAACCTGTGACCAGGGTTGTTCCTCTCTGCTCCCTCCACCCATTTTGTTCCGATTTGTCCCACCTCTCTGGTGGTCTGGGATTGCTCGTAGTGATCAGCATAAGAAGCAATACTTTCTGCTGAGTCCATTTTCTTATCCCATAAACACTGTTTTATATCATCATTGGTCATATTCAGGAATTGTTCCTGAGTAATGAAATCACACATTCCTTTAAAACTAGTTACACCCCTGCCGTTGACCCATTTATCTAACAGATCCTTCATCTGGTTTACATAAGCCACATTACTTAGTCCAGGATCGCTCTTAAGGGCTCTAAATTTTACTCTGTAAATTTCAGGTGTAACTTGAAATTGTTTCAAAACCAAATCCTTAAATTTACCATAGTCAGAAGTCTCCTCAATAGACATCTTGTTGAATATGTCCAGAGCTCTTCCAGTCAATTTTGCTAACAATGTGGTCATCTTGTGCTCGTGAGGAATTGCATGGAGTGTGCACAGTCTCTCAAAAGTGAGGAAATATTCAGCAATATCACTGAATTCATCATACAGTGGACATAGTTATTCCCATTTGTGGATTTTTGGGGAAGGATTGTTAGGGTTATCCGGTGGACTCAGCTTAGCTCTTTCCAGATCTAAGCACTTCAGCTCCAACTCCATCTCCAAGGGTTTCGCCTCGGCTTTCATCTCCAAGCAGTGCTTCTCCACCTCTGCTTTCATCTCCAAGTGGTGCTTCTCCGCCTCCACTTCCAAGCGTTTCGCCACCATCTCTGCCTCCAAGCATTTTAAGGCTTTTTGTCTCTCTTCAGCTTCAAATTTAGCTAATTCTAGTTTCTGTAGGACATTGCGTTTCGCCATCCTAGCTCCTGCTTGCCTAGGTGACCCGAGAGTAGAAAAAAAAAACAGCTCGTGAATTCCCTTGTAGGAAGTTAACTACCCTGCCCTGAGGCAGAGACAAAAATCTGTAGCTGCTCACAACTTAAAAAAAAAATTATTTTGTTACAAGAACCTGACACCTTTGCCTCCAGGCCAAGAGAGATAAGATCGCTATCTGCCCTCAGCTCCTGCTTTCCCCAAGCAGCTTCTTTTAAGAAAAAAAATTCCTAAGGTTTGTGCTTCTGATTCAAAATGATCTCTGGTTCAAAATAATCCCACCGCTCTGCCACTATGTCAGGGTTCCCTCCCCCACTTTGAACTTTAGAGTACAGCCATGGGGACCCGCATGAAGACCCCCTAAGCTTATTTCTACCAGCTTAGGTTAAAACTCCCCAAGGCACAATTTCTCTCTTATACCTTGGATGCTGCCACCACCAAGTGATTTAAACAAACATTTAGGGAGGGCCATTTGGAGCCCTACCTTCCCCAAATATCCCCCCAAGCTCCTACACCCCCTTTCCTGGGTAGGCTTGAGAATAATATCCTCACCAATTGGTACAGGTGAATACAGACCCAAACCTTTGGATCTTAAAACAATGAAAAATCAATCAGGTTCTTAAAAGAAGAATTTTAATTAAAGAAAAAGTAAAAGAATTACCTCTGTAAAATCGGGATGGTAAGTACTTTACAGAATAACAAAAGACTCAAGAACACAGAGGATCTCCCCTCTAGGCAAAACCTTAAAGTTACAAAACCAGGCATAAACCTCCCTCTTACACAAAGGAAAACACAAGTCAAAATAAAAGTAAGCTAACACATTTCCTTGCTAAATACTTACTAACTCTATAGGAGTTGGATTGCATGCTTCCTTGATCTGTCTCCAGCAAGCACTCAGAACAGACAGACAAAGCCTTTCCCCCCTCTCCAGATTTGAAAGTATCTTGTCCCCTTATTGGTCCTTTTGGTCAGGTGCCAGCTGGGTTACCTGAGCTTCTTAACCCTTTACAAGTAAAAGAGGAATTTTATGCTACCCTTAGCTGTATGTTTATGACACTGTCTCTTGCTGAATTGTCTACTCTCAGTCCTAAAGGTTGCATCACTGGATACTACACTAGAAGCTGTCCTACATCGCACTTTAGATCACATGGCATCCAAAGACAAAGATATTGTCCTAGCAACAGTTTTGTCTGCTTAGCACTGCAGAAGCAACATGCATGCTCATGACATAGGGTCCAGCTTTAGGCTAACATCAGACAGGGACAAGATGGCCATTTCTACAGTGCAGCTCATAATGAGCCTCCCAGCTGGGTAGACTTGAGTTAGCTGGGCTCAAGCTAGCATGCTAAAAATAGTTGCAGCTTGAGGGACAGCTTGGGTTCTCAAGCCCACCAGATCCCCTGTGCCTGAGACTCTGTCGGAGTTGGAACATCCACATCGCTATTTTATCATGCTAGCTGAAGCCCCACTAGTTCAAGTCTGTCTACCCGGGCTGGGAAGCTCATCTCCAGCTTCAGTGTAGACATACCTGAAAATGCCCACTAATTCCAGAGATGCTGCTGAGCCTGACCATGTCTGGACACCAGGATTTATAGGTCACAAGTTACCAGAGTGCATTTGCTAGAAAAGCGAGTCACAAGGACACAAGTGAGACAAACTTGATTCCCTGTGAGAAGTTATAGGGGATGCGGGGAGGACAACAAATAACTTAAAAAGAGCTATAGTGAGAAACGAGAAAAGGAGAAAAAGGACAAGCAGAGCAAAAAAGTTAAATGGTTTTGGTCAGGGATCTGCCTCAGAATGAGGCATGTGGCAATGAAGGTCTGAAATGCAAAGAATCAGAGAAACACCCTATACATGAGGAATATAATTAAACTCGGTATTCTACTTCTTACAATTCATCTCCAGCCCAACCCTTACTCCACCTCTGGGTAAACCTGTAGTAACACTGTGTAAGTGACTGGAGAGAGCGGGAATGTCATTCAGTTGGTAGGTCAAGCCCTGGACAACCCACTGCTCCTGGAGTCAGACCCAAACACATCCATTTGGAAACAAGAGAGAGAAAACATTAGTCGGACAGAAAAGCAGGGCTCAATGCTGCAGTTGTATACAGACATACTGACTGCCACTAAAGTCAAGATACTTTAGAATGAGATTAGGTTGAGGCTAACAACAGATCAAACAAACAACAAGGAATTACTAGCCACTGTTGTCACTCAGGTGGCTTGGGCCCTCTCCTGGTCTATGCTGCCACTTAAGATCTGAGTAAAGTAGGAGGCAAGCAGAGCGAGACACTCCTCTTGCCTCCACCAGCACTTCTTCAAGTATCTTGGATAGCACTGGGGGTGACACAGCATGAGGACACAAGAGCAGCTCCTTTGTCCAAATACATCTCTATACCCCGATATAACACTGTCCTCGAGTGCCAAAAAATCTTACCGCGTTATAGGTGAAACCGCGTTATATCGAACTTGCTTTGATCCGCCGGAGTGCGCAGCCCCGCCCCCCAGAGCGCTGCTTTATCACGTTATATCTGAATTCGTGTTATATTGCGTTGTGTTATATCGGGGTAGAGGTGTAGAACCATGTCTTGGACCAAACTATTACAACTATGGTATCAGTCCTGAAGAAGGGCAATCTTCCTGTCATTCTTATATAATGGACCTATCTAGGAATAGAGGCACACTTCAATAAATCAAGACTATGGACAGGTCATGGAGCTCTCTGGTGACCTTATTTGGATGATGTTAGGAGATGCAGCAATCCAAAGGCATTCCAAGCCACAGAAAAGCAAAGTGATGAGGTTTATTTGCAAGAATATTTTTGGTTTATTCACCCAGCTCTAACTCTACTGCTCCAATAAATTAAAAGCCATTATAAATGCTGCTCTCTTTTTATTCATCTCAAGAGTGCTTGTAACACCATTTGTGTTGCTTAGGTGTTTGTGTAATACATGCTTTGCAATAACTGCTTTCTCTCACTAAAATACAAATTACATTATTTGGGTAGTTGCTAGTGGTTTTGCTTTTAGAATTTCTTTGGGGAACAAATTGCAGCGTTTTACAATAATATTTTTTCTCCTTTACAGTAAAATTCCAGAGGACTACTGTATATTTGCAGATATCCTGCTGTTCTTCTGCAGTTCACCTGTTTTAAATGTAAATGAAAGTAAATGTTAGTAACTAGGTCCGATATATTATTAGGGTTTTATACTGTGGCTCATGGTGTCATCTTCTGAGTAACAAACTTTCAATAGCAAGGTCCCTAATGGACTTCAGGGAGTTTGTTTCTTCTCCCTTCTGGGTTATGAAAAGTGTGTTTTGGATGTCAGGTGATTTGTTCGTTTGGGAAATTTATTTAATTTACTTATTTACATTTATTGTTGGGGCAATTGGAAGGGGGCAGGATAGGGATGGTCATTGATGCTGTGTGTCACCCTTGTTATAGCAGAAAGACTCTCTCAAAAGAGGCTTTGCAGTATTTGCTAAATATGTTCAGACTGTGTATTCATCTGATCTCCTCTGGAAGTTTGTTCCATAGCTAGATCTCTTCTGAAGAAAATGCTTTCTTCCCAGCTCTCACGTGCTTCATCCTGGGCATTGTCTTAGAGGGGCGCAGATCTCTCTGCGGTACCTAAATGAAAATCTGGTGTTTACTGTAGCAGGGCCTTGATACGTTAATAAGTTTCAAGGCCTTAATCGAAAGACTGGAGCACAGGCCTCATATGTTCACAAAAGTAGGAACCGGGGAGAAGGTCGGCGCCCATGTTTTGTACCATCTAGAGCCCTTGTATTGTTTTTACATTCAGCTTCAGGTACAGTGAGCACTGAAGAAAAAGAAAAATTTTAAAGGAAGCCAAAAATAATTAAATGTAATCAGGTCAGTACTTCATTATAATCAATTAATATGGAATCTTTCCATATGAGGAGCTAATCTCTTAGCACAGCAGAAAGGGCCACTAACCGTAAAGCCTAAGAAGTCAGAAAAGGCCATTAAAGACTCAAAATGATCAGTGTTCTTGGTTGCAGGAAAGAAAGTACAATCATTTTTATTATGCACATTGTGCAAGTAATATAAAAAATAAAATGCTTAATTTGTGTTCCACACAAACAACATGAATCAGAGGAAAAATAAAACGAAACTAGTAGTAGGCCAAATGCGATGGAGACATCCTTCCACAGCCAGTTGAAACAGATTATGTCTTCTAATATCCAACATAGATAGTTGCCTTCAAACGTGTAGCCCAACTCACCATCCCTGTCAGGAAAAATGGAATTATCTGAAAGCAGAAAATATTTAATGAAAAGAAGAACCATAATGAAGGTAAGTGGTAACACATGTTAAACACAATCCAGGACAGTCTTTGAAACTGCTATTTCGAAGTTGCAGTTGAAAAAATATGTAAGGCAACATAAGAAGCTGTTCCTAATACTTCTTGATGGTGCCATATTGCCTAGAATAGGGGCTCTCAACTGGGGGTTGTGACCTCTCAGGGGATCATGAGGTTATTACATAGGGAGTCATGAACCATCAGCCTCCATCCCCAAACCTTGCTTTTCCATCAGCATTTATAATAGAGGTAAATATAAAAAATGTGTTTTTAATTTATAAGGGGAGTTGCACTCAGAGGCTTGCTGTGTGAAAGGGGTCACCAATACAAAAGTTTGAGAACCACTGGAACTAAACCAAAAAGGAGGTGTATGTCAAAAGACAATGATGATTCTGCCTTCAATGCCAAAGGAACAACTGAGGAAATTAAAAACCAAACTACCTGATACTCATAACAAAAGTAACCACCAGACTTTTAAACTGAACTAAAGACAAGATTTTAGAGAGAACACAGACATTGCAATAATAGAACAATTCAGTCAAGTGAACAAAACCACCCCATAGTCAAGAGAGTCAAAATAGGAAGACAATTATCTATCTTTGATCAGGAAGATTACAGTCCAGGAAGCAACAGTTATATAAAGCAATCTGAAAGATTAAAAAAAAAAAGCCATTGAAAGTAACAAGAAAGGAACAAGTTAAAAACTGGCTACCCAACAAAGATACTCTAACTTTGTTTAGCTGAGGTCGGTATTGGCAACCTGTACAGAGCCAAACTGCTGGCCCTAATTTGCATGTAATAGATCAGAGTTCAGCCACCCTCATCTCTTTTTATCGAATAGCTTCATGGATTTAAATCTGGTGTTATGCAACACAGAGAAGCAACACAAAGATCTCCTTTTATATTCAAAATCTTAGGCTTGGACTGCTTCCTTAGTTCTCATAGGAGTCAGATACACAGTATTTCACCCCAGAAGAGGCACGAAAGTAGTCATGGGCAGTAGGCAAAACCCAACTGCAGAGACAGGAGCCAATAGCTTAGGTCAGGGGAATTTGGAAGCTCTATCTAAATTCTTATGTACTCTATCTTCATATGCAATTACTTCTTCAAAGCTGGACTTAGAGGAGTAACTAGCATTCCCTCATCTCCTCAAATCCTTAGCAAGATTTCTCCATAAAAGAAATTAAATCAAAATTGGAGTCACTCAAATGAGTGAAAATGATTAAAAACTCAAAAAACTCTTCTCTATTTAACTCAGTCTTATACAATAAATAAAATTTCACTTACTTGGTTCCTCTGGATGCTCTTGATTGTTCATTCTTTAAGGAATGTAATGGAAGGTCATACATTTGGTTTCTTATTACATCTTCCAAAACAGATAGCTTAATACCGAAATCCCATTTCAATTACCTTCAACTGAAATAGGATATTTAAAACATTCTCCGTATTGGACTCTGAAATGTGATTCAGCCATAGCTGTTGATCTCTACAAGATTTAGGAGGACAAACATTACTTAATTTCTATATAAAAAAATTAAAAGACACAAAGGGTTTTAGATTGAAGGCCCTTGAAAACATTATGAGGGAAAATCTCATCTGTAGGATTAGAAAATTTGAACTGTGACAAAATAAGGAATGGAATGTACAGACCTGCTGTATACTGTTTTCATTTTCTATACGATTACACACAAAAAGGTACATTAAAAGAAAGTTATTGAGAACATTCTGAGTACATTATTAACCACAATGTCAAGGTCTGGATGACAACAGTGGAGTGGAAAAATCAGAAGGGTGAATGACTTGTAGAACTGTGCCTGGTATCAGGGCTCAGAATGGGTGGAACACTATTC
The DNA here is from genome assembly GCF_013100865.1 of Trachemys scripta elegans. Classification (NCBI taxonomy): domain Eukaryota; kingdom Metazoa; phylum Chordata; order Testudines; family Emydidae; genus Trachemys; species Trachemys scripta. The sequence goes on along the minus strand of NC_048300.1, from coordinate 126,392,564 downwards.
CCACACAAAGTAACTTGGAATTCCCCAGATGGAATCACCAGGAACCAGACTGATCACTTACATATTGGAAGGAAACTAAGAGTATGTCTACACCACAAAATTTGTCAACCTAAGTTATGTCAACATACAGCCATAGCAATAATTAAATTGCTTTTGCAATGTCCATATAATGCTCCTTGTGTCAGTGGTGCGCATCCCCACCAGGAGCACTTGCACCAATTTAACTGTCAGAATGGGGCATTGTGGGAAGGCTTCTGAAAGCCAGCAACAGTCAATGTAAGCAATGCAGTGTCTACACAGAAACTGCAGCGACCGAACTACATCGACTTAGGCACTATGCTTCTCATGGAGGTGGAGTTATTAAATCAATGTAGCTGGCAAATTACAATGTGGTAGTGACATTTTAGTATAGATGCTTATAGAGTTAGTCAACGTAAGCTGCCTTACATTGACCTAACTCTATCATGTAGACCAGGTCTTAGATCAACTCTCTAGATGTAAGAGCATACAGAGGGATCAACATTGGAAGCGACCACTATTTATGTGTGGCAAGACTGAACATCAAACTTTAAAAAAAAAAAAAAAAAACCTAAAAAGCACCAAGAAACATGACAGCAAAAGGCTAACAGACAAGACATTACAGGAACAATTTTAAATTGAACTGAAAAACAGATTTTGGAAGTTACAAGACTTAGATCCACCACAAGAAGTCAGCATTGACTTGTTACAGTCCCTTCTGCGTGACAGTATCATAGATGCTGCAATAACTGTAGTTTAGTTTCCAGACAAGCAAACCTAAAGTCGGTATAAGTGAAGATATGTGGAACTATGTGAAAGAAAGGAAACAAGCCAAAGCAAACATCAATTCCTCAAAAACCTCCAGAAAAAGAAGCAGCAAAAAATCTATATAACAGAAAGGATAAAGCAGTAAAAATCAGCACGAGAAGAGACAATGGGAAATATATGGATAACATCATCAAAGAAGCTAAAGACCCTGCTGAAAGAGGTGACAAAACACTTTATCCACACAACATGGTTCTAACTGGCAAGTTTACACCAGCTGGAGGGCCAGTTAAGGACATACAAGGAGTAACCTTAACAACAGAAAAAGAACAAGAAGACTAAGGGGCAGAGCATTTCTAAGAGGTGATACACACACCAAACAGCAAAAGTAACTATTGATTTTGACAAATACATTAAACACCTATAACTAGACATCATAATATCTCACATCACAAAGAAGTGAGAGATGCAATGAAAAAGTTAAAACCTGGAAAAGCTGCAGGTGAAGACCAAGTCACTGGAGAAACATTGAAATCTTGTGATGATGAGACCATGGGTGAAATCATTTTTCAAAGTGTGGGACAAGGAAGCATTATGCAGAAATTTATATATTCAAACACAGCTCCTATTGACGTAAGCTGCAGCTGTGAATGCTCAGCATTCAGACCCTAAGGTATCATGTTGGATACCTAGAAGATGAAGAACACCCAATTAAAAGTTTAGCATCACACAAGAATTCTGTGGCAGAGCAAGGGATAGAATCCAGTTCCCTAGAACAGCATTCAAGTTTCTCAGACATGACCATTTGTTTTCCTGCAGTCCCCTGCCTCATTCACTATACATTTCCAACTACTGTAACCAATAAAGCAGGAGTCCTACAGACAACAGACTTCTTTAGTGAACAACCCTAATACAGAGCACTGAATGAGGCAGGGGTCCTGTGGAAAAAAAAAAAGAGAGAATGATTATATAATAAAAGACGGTATCATAAGGCTGATGGATGAATTAAGGTAACTTTAGTTCAGGGATCTCCTAACTTTTGCGTGCTTGACTACACAACCTTAATAACAATATTTTGATGTAGATTTGTGTGTATGCTTAATTTTCAATAAAGCAAACTGAAAATAAACAAATTCTGTTACGTGGCTTCATATTGACACCTACATAGGTCATCAGCAGGGCTGGAACATTTAGGCTATGTCTACACTACACACTACTGGCAGGAACACCTAACATACATGTAGCTACATGCCACAGTGAAATGCACACTGTGTCCACACTGTAGTATGTAGCTACACATGTCAGTGAAAGGCTCTGGCAGTGGGAAGGCATCAGAGGAAGGTTCCAGCAGCTCCCCACTGCTGAAGCTTTTCATTGAGGCAAGAAAAGGCTCTGGCAGGAGGGAAGCAGCGGGGAAAAGCTGAGCCTTTCCCTGCAGCCTCCCAGTTGTTCTTTCGAATGGCTTGGGTAGGTAGCAACGATTACAAATTTATATCTAGATTTGATAGCCAGCACATTGCCACAGCAGTGAATTGATGAATGTCCTTCAGGCCCCCAGCAAAAGAACGCAGGCGATACTCAGATATGTTTGTGCCTAGTGATTACAGTCACATACAGTGTTTGCTTCGTTTTCCATTTAAAGAAGGTTTGACCTTGCCAGAGGATGTTGTGAAGGCCAAGACTATTATAGGGTTCAAAAAAGAACTAGATAAGTTCATGGAGAATAGGTCCATCAATGGCTATTAGCCAGGATGGCCAGGAATGATGTCCCTAGCCTCTGTTTGCCAGAAGCTGGGAATACCTGTACCCGTTGATGATTACCTGTTTTGTTCATTCCCTCTGGGGCACCTGGCATTGGCCACTGTCGGAAGACAGGATATTGGGCTAGATGGACCTTTGGTTTGACCAAGTATGGCCGTTCTTATGTTCTTATGTCAACTTCTCCCTAGAGATGTCCTGATGCAAATCAATCCGCACCAGTCTTTCCAACTTAAACAAAACCGGTTGGTTCCTCAGCAGGGTGAATGATGAGCTGTTTGCTTTCAGCAGTCAAAACACTCCATGTGGCTCTCCATTGAGCCTCAGCATCAAAGTTGAGTGTAGGGGTCTAGATGCAGTTCCAGAGAGAGTTGCAGGATTTTAATCTTGTCTTTGGGGGGTTCTGCAAGTCATCATGCAATGGGATCCTCATGTATGCATTGACGTGGTTAAGACAGCAAAATATCTGGGCAGCTGTTTGAATCTGTGGAGGCTGCACATGTGATAGGACTGGGAGCCAGTCAACTGGAGTTTATTTGAGCGTGCCTGACACTCAGAGGTGAAAGTAAGCCGGTACGGTCTGGTATGGCATACCGGCAAAAGCCAGTATGCTGTACTGGACCGCATTGGCTTCCGCGACCGGGATTAAAAGGGCTCTTTTAAAAGGGGAGCCCTTTAAATCCTGCCCGCAGCTCCGGCGGCAGGGCTGGGGCCAGGATTTAAAGGGCTCAGAGCTCCCCGCTGCTGCAGGGAGCCCAGAGCCCTTTTAATCCCAGCCACGGAAGCTGGTGCGGTCCCCTTTCTGTTACCTTTGTCCCTTTAAGTACTGCTATCATTTATGGGCTCCTAGCACGGGAAGCTGCAACAAGCATCTAACACTAATAGGATAATTCTAGTATCTAGCAGTTCAACTCTCCTTAGCTGCTCTCTCCTCCAATCGGTCAGCACTCCAGCCTGTCCTGTGGGCATTAAACGCTGCTCTGCATGCCAATGGTATAATCCACCTTCCTGAAATTAACCATTTGCATGGAAGCTTATTTTTTTCCTTTTTAATAATACATGGAATGCAGTGTTCTAGATTCTGTCACTCATGGAAAATAAATGTTGTGGCAATCACTAGAAGCTGCTAAAGAGATACAGGGATGGGGGGAAATACCTCACAGAGTATTGAGGACAAACACCTTGCAAAAAGTGAACATCATCTTGAAGGGGTTTTAGATAAACTCTGATTGATCCACATATGAATAATGCTTAGAAAGTATTTTTTCCTTTCATTAACTAGTATATATGTAGCTGCGGGGAGCCCAGAGCCCTTTAAATCCCGCCCGCAGCTCCGGCGGCAGGGCTAGGGCCGGGATTTAAAGGGCTCAGAGCTCCGCGGCGGCCAGAGCCCCAGGCCCTTTAATTTGCCCATGAGCCCCAGGGGCTCCCAGCCACCTCTGCAGCTGGGAGCCCCAGGTTGATTTAAAGGCCCTGGGGCTCCCAGCCACAGCCGGTGCCCCATGGCCTTTAAATCCTGAGAGGCTCCGCCTCTTCCGGTTGAGGCCACGCCTTTTCCAGATGAGGCCACGCCCCCCTCAGGACTCCGGCAGTACCGGTAAATCCTGTAAATTACTTTCACCCCTGCTGACACTATGCACATGGTGTTATTCAGTTGAGTATCAAGTAGTTTAGTGTGACTGCTATGAGACTATTCTGGCACACAGTATTTAGCTGCAGAATATACCAAGGCAATTGTTGCAGTTTATAAGGTCGGTAGACTGGAGCTGCATGATGTTCCAGCCAATTTCCCAATTCGCATGACATGAGACCTGACCTTATCACAGGCGTTCTCAAGGTGTTGTTGAAAGGTCAAATTCTGGTCCAGTGTAATGCCAAGATACTTTGGGTTAGCCTCATGGCTGACGCTCTGACTGCAGAACTGCACATCAAGTTTGGTATTAGGTAAATCTCACCCATAGAGATGTTCCAATAAACTTCTTTCACAGACTAGACTTCTTCCTAGTCTGGGCCCAATCCTTTCCCCTGGTAAAGGCCTTGTTAGTTCCAGCAGGCATCTTAGGTGAAAAGCAGGGGATTCAACATGACTGGGACCCCTTTTTTCTGTTCCACCCCCTTTTATAGCTTTGGCATAAGGCAGGAATCCTTTCTCTCTTTGTGGGTTCCACCCCTCCTTCTAAATGGGAAAGCACCAGGTTAAAGATGGATTCCAGTATCATGTGATATGTTCACATGTCCTGTGAGACTTCATTACCCACTTGCTGGCACACACTTATACAGGAAGACTTACAAGTAAACAGAGCAATCTATAACCAATTGTCCTAGTTAATGGGGCCATCAAGATTCCAAACCAACATTAATGTCCCACACTTTGCATAACTACAACAGGACCTCAGAATTATATTTCATATTCCTAATTTCAGATACAAGAATGATACATTCATACAAATAGGATGGACATACTCAGTAGATTATATGTTTTGTAATGATATCTTACAAGAGACCTTTTGCATAAAGCATATTCCAGTTACCTCATATTTACACTTATAAACATATTTCCATAAACATCTGGAGTGCAACATCACACCTGAATTTATCTAGGTTTTTTTTTAACCCTGTAATAGTCTTGGCCTTCACAACACCCTCCACCTCACTTTTTACCCTTTTTTTTCCATATAATTTATAACTATGTTGAATAGGACTGGTCCCAATACAGACCTCTGGGGGACACCACTATTTACCTTTCTCCATTCTGAAAATTGACCATTTATTCCTACCCTTTGTTTCCTATCTGTTAACCAGTTACCAATCCATGAGAAGACCGTCCCTCTTCTCCCATGACTGCTTACTCTGCTTAAGAGCCTTTGGTGAGGGACCTTGTAAAAGGCTTTCTGAAAATCTAAATACACTATATCCACTGGATTCCATTTGTCCACATGCTTGTTAACCCCCTCAAAAAATTCTAGTAGATTGGTGAGGCATGATTTCCCTTTACAAAAACCATGTTGACTATTCCCCAACAAATTATGTTCATCTATGTTTCTGACAATTTTGTTCTTTACTATAGTTTCAACCAATTTGCCCAGTACTGAAGTCAGGTTTACTGGCCGGTAATTACCGGCATCACCTCTGGAGCCCTTTTTAAAAATTGGCATCACATTGGTGATATATTCTCCAGTCATTTGGTACAGAAGCTGATTTAAATGATAGGTTACAAACTACAGTTAGTAGTTCTGCAATTTCACATTTGAGTTCCTTCAGAACTCTTGGGTGAATACCATCTGTCACTTATTACTGTTTAGTTTATCAATTTGTTGCAAAACCTCCTCTAATGACACCTCAATCTGGGACAGTTCCTCAGATTTGGCCCCCAGAAACAATGGATCAGGGTTGGGAATCTCCCTCCCATCCTCAACTGTGAAGACCGATGCAAAGAATCAATTTAGTTTCTCTGTAATGGTCTTATCGTCCTTGAGTGCTGCTTTAGCATCTCGATCATCCAGTGGCCCCATTGGTTGTTTAGCAGACTTTCTGCTTCTGATGTACTTAAAAACATCGCTATTACTTTTTGAGTCTTTGACTAGCTGTTCTTCAAATTCTTTTTTGGCCTTCCTAATTATATTTTTACACTTCATTTGTCAGAGTTTATGCTCCTTTCTGTTTTCCTCAGTAGGATTTAACTTCCACTTTTTAAAGGATGCGTTCTTGCCTCTCACTGCTTCTTTTACTTTAGCCACAGTGGCACTTTTTTGGTTCTCTTACTATGTTTTTTTTTTAATTTGGGGTATACATTTAAGTTGAGCCTCTATTATGGTGTCTTTAAAAAGTTTCCATGCAGCTTACAGGGACTTTACTTTTGTTGCTGTACCTTTTCATTTCTGTTCAACTAACCTCATTTTCGTGTAATTCCCCGTTCTGAAATTAAATGTTACAGTGAATGGGACGCGGTGGTGTTTCCCCCGCCATGGGGATGTTAAATTTAATTATATTAAGGTCACTATTACCAAGCAGTCCAGTTATATTCACCTCTTGGACCTGATCCTGTGCTCCACTTTGGACTAAATCAAGAATTGCCTCTCCTTTTGTGGGTTCCAGGACTAGCTGCTCCAAGAAGCAAGTAATTTAAGGTGTCAAGAAACTTTATCTCTGCATCCCGTCCTGAGGTACCCAGTCAATATGGGGATAGTTGAAATCCCCCATTATTATTGAGTTTTTTATTTTAATCGCCTCTCTAATCTCCTTGAGCATTTCACAATCACTATCACCATAATGGTCAGATGGTCGGTAATATATCCCTATTCCTATATTCTCTCCTATCCCTCTATAGCGGGGTGGACACCCGCTCCTGCCCTGAAGGGCTTGAAATCAGCTCTGAAAGAGGGCTGCACGAGTAAAAGCTGCCCTGGAGAGGGGTGCAGCTCTAAAAGCTGGGCTGATTGCGGAAGCCACTGCAGCTGGGCCACACCGCAATGAGGCCCAGCTGGCCCTTATAAGAGGCAGTGAGCCAGGAGCCCAGACACTCTCTGTCTTCAGAGAGAGAAGGGTCTGGCTGCAGGAAGCTAGAGACAGAGTACCTGAGTGGAGTAGGGCTGGGGCCAGGCTGAGGAGCTGCGGAGCTCCAGCCAGGAAAGCCCCAGGCTGTGGCCTAGCAGAAGGCCAAGGGGACTAGGGGTTGCAGAGGGCAGCCCGGGGTAGGCCAAGGCAGCAGGTCCAAACCCAACCTTGCCAGTGATGAGTAGGCTGATACTGCAGTTTGCCCCAGGGCGTGGGGCTAGATGATGACTGGCAGCAGCCTTATACTGAGGGGAGGTGGGAATAGTGGGTGGGGGTTCCCCGGGGAGGGGAGACCCTAAGACTGAGGGGTTACTGCCAGGGGGCAGCACCCCAGATAACATGGCACCAGGTCCAGGAGGGACACGGGGGGCCAAGTAGCAGGCGGATCACTGGCCTGCAGAGGGCACTCCGGAGCGAGGATGAGCTAATTCCCAGAGACGACCAGCAGGAGGCGCTGCAGGGGTGAGTTCACACCCTTACACCCTCCCTATGTCATTGGTACCTACATGTAGCATGACCACCGGCTTCTCCCCAGCACTACTCATAAATCTATCTAGATGCCTCGAGAGAGCCGCAACCTTCGCATCAGGCAGGCGAGTCACCATATGGTTCTCCCGGTCATCGTAAACTCAGCTATCTATGTTTCTAATGATCGAATCGCCCATTACTAATACCTGTCTCTTCCTAATAACTGGAGTTCTCTGCCCTGGAGAGGTATCCTTGGTGAGAGAGGATACAACATCATCATCTGGAAGGAGTGTCCCAACTGTGGGATCATTTCCCTCTGCTCCAGTTGGATGTTCTCCTTCCCTAAGACTTTCATCCTCCTCAACAGCACAGAGGCTGTCAAACTGGGGGTGGGACCAGTCTACTGTGTCCTGGAAAGTCTCATCTATGTATCTCTCTGTCTCCCTTAGCTCCTCCAGCTCAGCCATCCTGGTCTCCAAAGCCCGTACATGGTCTCTGAGAGCCAGGAGCTCCTTGCACTGAATGCATACATACGCCATACGCCCACAGGGCAGGTAATCATACATGTTGCATTGGGTGCAATAAACTGGATAGCCCCCACTCTGTGGCTGGACTTCTGCCTGCATTCTCTTTTTACTCCTGAAGTTAGTTTCTTTGTTGAGGTTTTGCCGTAGGTTTAAAGAAGTTTAAGGAATGGTACGTGTATCTAGCCCCCCCCTTCACACACCCCTTCTGTAAACTCTCTCGCAAAACTCCCCATTAGCCGTTCCTGTTTGCTAGCTCCTCTGGTTGCTTAGGAGTGACCTTTTTAAAGCCCCAGTCTTCCTGAGTAGCCCCAACCCTGGTTAAGGGTTGATGGGTGCTAACAGGCTTAGCGATGAAAGCCTCGTTAAGAAGCTCTCAGCCTTGCCTAGCAGGCCACTAGGCTCAGCACCCACACGGTCAGCACATGTTCCACCAAACAAACACCACATGGTATATTTCAGTCTGGCAGCAACAAACCACTACAAACACACACACACACACACACACCAAACTAACCCCAAGTTTCTTCATTGAAAAAAAATATTTTCACCTAAAACAAATAGCACTTTCTAATAAAAAAGTAAGCCACAGAGACTATGTAGCTCAAATATTTAGATTGCCTGAAATCAAATTGCATTAGAATTGAGACATTCACCAAAAAGCCTTTGGCCTATTGATTAGGATTTGTTTACATTTTGTTTACCCAGGTTCAGGAAATAGATGCATTAATGAAACATTTGAAAACCAAAATCTCTTCAGATCTTGCTCATCTGTAAGATCTTGAAAACACTGTGTTATGTAAAGCTTTGGTTACAAGGGATATATATGACCTGCATCCTAGAAGACAAGCCATCAGTTCTGTCTCTCTCATTGCTACAAATACATGAATTGTTGGGACCAATGGGCACTATGGTGAACAGATGGAAAACACCGTCTACAGTGGAAATACATCATACATAAAAGTGACACATACACACAAAAGAACTATCAATCAGAAAACAAATTAGCAAGAAAAACAGGCAGCTTCCCTCCTATCTATATCAATCATCACAAGAGCTGGGGCAAGCATTAGACAAGCAACATTTGCTTCTGACTCAACAAACCTGCAGATCCACTGATGGTTTACATTAACCAATGAGCAGGCATATGGCCCAGCTCCTGCAAACATGAGGATAAACTCAATGAGACAATTCATGTGCTTATAGTTAAACATCCACAGAAGTGTTTATAGAATGGACATTAGGATATTACAAATGTCTACATCCTACTTACTTGATGTAAGTACTTTGCTGGCTTTTTTATCACCAGAATTTCCAGGTAGTTTATTGCTCATTCTTTCTCCATTTATATACATATAAATGTATATTAGGATGGAGAAAGAAAGAGAGAGAGCGAGACAAGGTGGATGAGGTAATATCTTTTATTTGCCCAACTTCTGGTGGTGAGACAGACAAGCTTTCGAGCTTACTCAGTGCTTTTCTTCAGCTATCTTCTATCTTCATCTCTGAGAGAGAGAGGATGTGTGTGTAAGAGACAAAGAGAGAGAGAAGGTCATTGACACTTAGATCTTATTAGGTTTCCCCTGCAATGATGTATAATTTCAAATGATTTGTGCAGTCTTCTGTAGGCCTCCATTTCAGTTAATTCTGTTGCCCCATATAGAAAACTTGAAAACAATTAGTATGATGAAGAAATAAAATGATCTCTTTATTACAGGCATGCTTAACTTCTGAAGAAGATTCAAGCAGATAAAAATACACACAACAGTATGGTATCTGCCATTAGTAGAGAACAGATGGTTATTCTTTCACTCACTAAGGACTCTAGGAAAATGGAGCCTCATAAGAACATCCATACTGGGTCAGACCAATGGTCCATTTAACCCAGTATCCTCCTCGATAGTGATCAGTACCAGAGCTTCAGGGGGAGAACAGGACAATTTTGGAAAGATCTACCCCGTCTTTTCCTCCTGGATTCTGGCAGTCAGAGGTTTAAGGTTGCCCCAAGAATAAGGTTTCAACCCTGCCCATCTTGGCTTATAGCTATTAATGGACCTATCCTCCATGGACTTATCTAGCTCTTTTTTGAACCCAGTTACACTTCTGGCCATCACAACCTCCCCTGGCAATGAGATTCACAGGTTAATTGCATGTTGTGTGAAAAAGTACTTCCTCTTGTTTGTATTAAACTTGCTGCCTTTTAATTTCATTGGGTGAGCCCAGGGTTTTGTATTGTGGGAAAGAGTAAATAACACTTCCCCCATTCACTTTTTCCACAACATTCATGATGTTATAGACCTCTGTCATATTCCCCTTTAGTCGTCTCTTTTCTAAGCTGATCACCCTTAATCTTTTTAGTCTCTCCTCAGATGGAAGGTGTGCCATACCCTTGATCATGTTTGTAACCTTTCTTTGAAACTTTTTCAGTTCCACTATATTTCTGAGATGGGTCTACCAGAACTGGACACAGTATTCAAGATGTGAGCAAACCACTGACTTGTATATGGTGGCATTATGATATTTTCTGTCATATTTTCTATCTCTTTCCTAATAGTTCCAAACATTCTGTTAGCTCTTTTGACCTTTGCTGCACATTGAGATGAAGTTTTCAGAGAACTATCCATGACTCCCAGATCTTTTTCCTGGATGGTAACAGATAATTTAGAGCTCATTATGTATGTGTAGGTGGGATTTTTTTCTTCCAATGTGCATTACTTTGCATGTATCAACCTTGAATTTCATGTGCCATTTTATTGCCCAGTCACTCAGTTTTTTGAGATCCCCCTGTAACTCTTTGCAGTAAGCTTTGGACTTAACTATCTTGAATAATTTTGTATCATCTCCGAACTTTACCACCTCACTGTTTACCCCTTTCCCAGTTCATTAATGAATATTTTGAACAGAACAGGTCCCAATACAGATCAATTGAGACCCCACTGTTCACCTCTCTCCTCTGTGAAAATTGACCGTTTATTCCAATTATTTGTTTTCTTTTAACCAGTCACTGATCCATGAGAGGAACTTCTCTCTTATCTTAGTTTCCTTAAAAGCCTTTGTTGAAGGCCTTTGTCACAGGCTATCTGAAAACCCAAGTGCACTATATTGACTGCCTCACCCTTAGCTACGTATTTGTTGACAACCTCAAAGAATTCTAACAGATTGGGAGGCATGACTTTCCTTTACAAAAGCCATGTTGACTCTTCCCCACAAAATCATGTTCATGTAGGTGTTTGATAATTCTGTTCTTTACAATAGTTTCTACCAGTTTGCCCAGTACTGAAGTTAGGCTTACTGGCCTGCAATTTCCAGGATTGCCTCTGAAGCCCTTTTTAAAAATCAGCGTTACATTAGCTATGTTCCAGTCATCTGGAACAGATGTTTGTTTCAGTGATGTTACATACTACACTTAGTAGTTCTGCAATTTCATATTCTACAGTTCAGGTTCAGGTTGTCATTTTTTACCTCCACAAAAATCCAATAGAAGCATAGGGATGTCTAACTAAGCTTTTTACATATTGAATATTACTTAGGAAACAGGCTCTAGAGGAAACAACAATGTTGGTGACAAGCAATGGAAGACAGAAGGGTGGACATCTTTTAAAATTGTCCCCACAGGATGGACTGGGCCCTTCAAGAGGGAACTGCATCAGCCCACTTTTGTCTCCTTAATTGCGTAGTTGGGGCTTTATAGAGGACAGGTGTTCCCTATAAAGAGCTAAAGAGGAACAGGAAACAGGAAGCTGTGGCAGAGGAGAGCTGTAGCGAGCAGGAGATGCCTACAGGAGATGGGCTTGGGCCTGGGCTTGGAGGCCAGAACCAAAAGGCTGAGCTCCAGCTAGGAAGGGCTGGGCATGGTTGCTTTGTGAAGAGTATACTGGGTCAGAAGAAGAGCGCTGCATGTGGCAAAAGATGCCAGAGATGAGTATGAATTTTTGTGTTTTGATGACAGACTTTACTCTGGGACCTCAAAGATTGTTTTGAATTATTTCTGTTATTAAATCATCCCCAGGCAGGGATACTGTTAGTCATGAGAAAGACTGTAGAGGGGAAAATAAATTGAAGCAGGATGCTTCAGAGCCAACTCTAGCCATGAAGGGACACTCAGGAGGTGGCTTCCCTGTTACAATTATATTAAAAAGTGGTTTATTTTGAACATTGGCCTTTGTTGAACTAGTGTGTTTAAATTTATTTTTTATTTAGTAGAGCGTTAGGAGTCTCTCTCACATACACACATTTTGTTCCTTTATACAAACGCACAGATAAATATGAACAGGTACTGGACTAATCTCAAATGTTCTAGACAGTTTAGACATTTAGTTTAGATTAGAATACAAAAGTTCAGCTACATATGTAATCTAATCCAAATTCTAAAACATGGGCCAAGCTATCAAGCAATTCTGGAACAATATAAGGTTTCACAACATAATCATACAAAATTCATGGTTCGGACTGATATCCACCTTGAAACTGTGGGTACATTTCAATGCAAAGAAACCCATTACCTAGTTCTCCCAGCTCCAGAGTATCTGAATTTCACCTTCCAAAACACACCCACTTCCCCTCTTAGGGTAGGTCTACACTTACCCGGTAGGTCGGTGGCAAGCAAATCAAACTTCTGGGTTCGACTTATCGCGTCTTGTCTGGACGCGATAAGTCGAACCCAGAAGTGCTCACCGTCGACTGCGGTACTCCAGCTCGGCGAGAGGAGTACGCAAAGTCGATGGGGGGAGCCTGCCTGCCGCGTCTGGACTGAGGTAAGTTCGAACTAAGGTACTTCGAACTTCAGCTACGTTATTCACGTAGCTGAAGTTGCGTACCTTAGTTCGAATTGGGGGTTTAGTGTAGACCTGCCCCTAGTTAGTAAAAGTAAGCAAGGAGCCATTTTGGTCCATAGCTGACTAACACAGCCAATGTCTTTTTTTCTTATTACCAACCCTTTCCTCTTCCCTTCCTTTTCCCAGGACAAGCATTATTTTATCCAGTGTGCCTGGGAGCCATCCTGGAGATCTCAGGAACTACACCCTGACTCAAACACCACATTAAGCAAGATCCTAGAGAAGGTACCAATGGGAAGACTTCAGCAACATCTGGCTTTTGCCATTGGCCTAGTTATTTCCAGTTTATACTCTGAAGTGAACAGGAATTGTATGCTAATTGTTTTTCATGTCTCTTTACAGTAGATGTAGTCCACTTTCATAATCCATAGTCCAAATTCATCACAGATGTAGATTCATGGATTCCACAGCCAGAAGGGACCATATGATAATTTAGTCTGACCTTCTGTATAACACAGGCCATAGAGCTTCCACAAAATAATTCCTTTTGAGCTAGAGCATATTTTAAAAATCCAATCTTGATTTTTAAATTCATAGTAATGGAGAATCTGCCATGACCATTTGCAAACTGTTCCAATGGTTAATTACTCTCACTGTTAAAAATGTACACCTTATTTCCCTGTCTGAATTTGTCTAGCTTCAACTTCCAGCTATTGGATCTTGTTATACCTTTGTCTGCTAGATTAAAGAGTCCATTATCAAATATTTGTTCCCTGTGTAGGTACTTATAGACTGTGATCAAGTCACTCCTTAGCCTTTTCTTTGTTAAACTAAACAGAGCACCTTGAGATGATGACTATGTTTTCTAATCCTTTAATCATTCTAATGGCTCTCCAGATTATCAACTTCCTTCCTGCTTTGTGGATGCCAGAACTGGACACAATATTCCATCAGCAGTTGCACCAATGCCAAATACAGAGGTAAAATAACCTTTCTAATCCTACTCAAGATTCCCTTGTTTATGCATCCAAGAATTGCATTTGCCCTTTTGGCCACAGCATTGTATGGGGGAGCTCATGTTCAGCTGATTATTCTCCATGACTCCCAAATCTTTTTCATAGTCACTGCTTCCCAGGATAGAGTCCCCCAATGAAGTATGGCCTTCATTCTTTGTAAGTCCACTGATTTTACTGAAATTAAAGTAGGGATGAATTTACCTCTCTGTTGTTTATACAGAATTTTAAAGGCATTCCCAGAGACTTTCATCAGAGCTTTAAGAGGGCTTTGAAATTACAGGATGAAATGTGAATTGTTACCAGGGAGAATGAGCTAAAATCTTTTAGGCCTGAACCTCCCCAGCACAAGCTGTATTCACTAGAATAGTTCCATGAGATGCGGGCTACCTTTCTTTTATGCTCAACAAAAGTACTTTCATATTGTTCCACATGTAAGGAGGGGCTGAATGAATTGTCCTTTTACATCTAGTAATGAACTGGGGTGGGGACGGGGAAGACCTCAGGAGCACACCGTATTTACAGACACACCTACTATGATAATGAAATATTGTCATCCTTCCTGTATGATTAAAGGGCAGCTGAACTGTATTTGGCATCACCTAATTGAGGGGCTCACCCTAATTTTAACTTCACTCACTAAGTAGGGCGTATTGATGCCAAATCCAAGTAAAAGAAGTGGTGGGGACAGCTGTTCCTTCCTGGTGGTTTAAAGAGTTCTAGTTACCATTTGACTTTCCCTCTCTAATGTTTAAAGGCAGAGCTGATCAGACTCAATTTAGAGTCCTTTCTTCTGCTCAGTGGTTAACACAGCTGAGTAGGTCTAGGGCCTGAGCCTTATACTTGGTGTGGGGAGAGAGGTTCAGTGAAAGACAAATACAGGGCTGCCGTAGCAGTACGGTTCCCTGCTACCCAATGAAATCACGGAGAGCTGGGCAAGTGATGGAATCTCAGAACACAGCAGTGCGGAGGAGCAGCAAGGCCTGGCAGAGACAACAGTGGCAGTGGTGAGCAGCAACAAAGGTGGCAGGCAGGCAGCAGGCAGAGATAACAGTAGAGGCAAGCAACAAGCAGCAGTGTGCAGTTGCAAAGGTAGCAGCAGCAGCAAAGGCACTGCTCAACCTCCTCCATCCCTTTAGTGGTGGGAGAAGAACCCCCATGAATGTATCCCTGAATTCTGGGGCTTCACTGACTTTGGACAACCCACTGCAAAGGAGGGAAAGGGGAGTGGTGTGTTAAAGGGACGTTCATCCATAGGGCTTTCACACTGCATGGTGGGAAACCGAGGCAAAGGACACTGCCCAGCATACTGTGGGGAGGGTGTTCATTTATGGTTTGCTTGCACCACACCCTCAGAATGCCTGAGATAGATAAGGAGTAGAAAGAAGAGGACTCAGGATATGTTCCAGGAGATCCTGCAAGCCAGTCCTGCTTCAGACCACAAACACGGGGCCTGGAGGATGAATACTGTGAACAGCCTGGAGAAGGAAAACATGGAGAGGAGAGAGGCCCAGGAGTCCCAGTAGGAAAAGGAGCGGGAGATGCACCAGGACATAATGGGGCTTCTCAGGCAGCAAACGCATATGCTGCAGACTCTGGTGGACCTGCAGGTTCCACAATCCCGGGCTCACCTCCCTCTGCAGCCCACTGATAACTCAATATTGGGACCTCCCTATGGGTCTCTGCAGTACCCCTACCATTCTGACCTGGGGGACATTAGGACAATCACATCCTCACATACACTGACATGTGAAAGCCACAGTTGATGTACATGTAGTTGAAAAAGACATGAATGTTCTTAATTTATTAAGTTTTAAATGTATTTGTTTTAAATTTGCATGGGTGTTTTGCACTGATTTTGTTACAAAATGAAATTCTATTATTTGGAACATAATTCATCTTTATTAGTTCAAAACATATGCTGCCAAGTGCTCAGCAGTTCTGAAAGCAACCAATTACCTGTTACTGCAAAATGTCACACAACTCATAGGATCATTCACAAACAAAATTAATAGGTGCATTGACAATGCTATATTCCTACATGTACCTCAATCACCACACAATTCCTACTAGGCCACAAAAGAGCAAGACCAGGTAGCGCACACCTCACCACCACACACTACTCTGGCTCACTCTTTAAATGGTCTTTCAAAGCCTCCCTGAATCACATAGCTCTGCACTGAGCTCTAATAGTGCTTGTGTCTGGCTCTTCAAATTCAGCAGACAGCTGCTCCACCTCCATCCCAGCAGAAACTTTCCCCCTTCTGCTTCACATACATTATGAAGAACACAGCACGCAGCTATAACCACTGGGATATTTTTTTCACTGAGTTTCAATGTTGTGAGCAAACAATGCCAGAGACTCTTCAGATGACCAAAAGCACATTCAACTGTCATTCTGCACCTGCTGAGCTGGTAGTTGAATCATTCCTTAGTGCTGTCGAGGTGGCTAGTGTACGGCTTCATGAGCCAGGGGAGCAAGGGGTAGAGACTGGGTCACCCAGGATCACTACTGGCATTTCAACATTCCCAATGGCAATCTGCTGGTTGGGAAACAAAGTCTCTGCTTGTAGCTTTCTGAACAGTCTTTTGTTGTTAAAGATGCATGCGTCAGGCAGCTTTTCTGACGAGCCCACACTGATGTCAGTGAAGCATCCCTGGTGATCCACCCATACTTGCTTAACCATAGAAAAGTAACCCTTTCTGTTGTGGTACTCTGTGGCAAGCTGGTCTGGTGCCAGCGATATGCGTACCATCCCTATTGCTGCAAATCCGTCCATTATGTCCTGCACATTGCCCAGAGTCACAGTCCTGCATAGCAGGAGGTAATTAATGGCCCGGCACACTTGCATGACAATGGCCCCCACAATGGATTTCCTGACTCCAAATTGATTCCTGAGTGATTAGCAGCAATCTGGAATTGCAAGTTTCCACAGTGTGATCACCATTCACTTCTCCATTATCAGTGTAGCTCTCATTTTGGTATCCCTGTGCTGAAGGGCTGGGACGAGCTTGGCACACAGATGCAGAAATGTAACCTTGCACATCTGAAAGTTCTGCACCCACTGGTTGTTATCCAAAATCACATTATGATGTGATTCCAGCAATTAGTGCTCATTTCTCAGGCCCAGAAGTGACACTCCACCATCTGCAGCTGCTCCAGGAATGCCACCAACAAACTTGAATTGGTTCTCAGTATGTTCCACAGCAATCTGTCCCCTCAAGGAATCATCATGTTCCCCACTAATTCAGTTCTTCTTGCGATTCTGTGAACACTCCAGATTGTGTGCCCTGTGCTTGCAACACTCATGACAATAGTGTAGAGCTGTACAGGCTCCATGCTGCTGTCAGAGATGATGGACTGAGGAGGACCATGTGGGTTTTGTGAGATTTTGGGGGAAAAAAGGCATGGAAATTCAGGGATACATAATGAGATGGAGACCGTTGCCCCAGGCTTCCAGTCACCGAGGCATAACTTGTTTTGGCACCATCATGCATTGCCAAAATTTCCCAAAAGACAGTGCGCTGGATGGTAGCAAGTTGCACAATAGGATACCTACCCATGATGCACCACACTCTGCATCAATACAAGTACTCCTGGAGAGTACGGGCACCACCAACATGAGAAGCCAAGTATGCATGTGCACAAGCGATGTACTAACTGTGGCAGCTATATGCTGATGTAACATGTGGGACCTTGGGAGGCAGGCCAGTCCTCACTTACAGACCATCCCCAACCTGAAGCAAATAATCACCAGCAACTATACACCACACCACAGAAACACTAACCCAGGAACCAATCCCTGTAACAAACCTCGTTGACTACTCTGTCCCCATATCTACTCTAGCGACGCTATCAGAGGACCCAACCACATCAGCCACACTATCAGGGACTCATTCACCTGCACATCTATTAATGTGATATATGCCATCATGTGCCAGCAATGCCCCTCTGCCATGTACATTGGCCAAACCGGACAGTCTCTACATAAAAGAATAAATGGACACAAACTGGACATCAGGAATGGTAACATACAAAAGCCAGTAGGTGAATACTTCAGTCTTCCTGGACATTCTATAACAGATTTAAAAGTAGCCATCCTTCAACAAAAAAACTTCAGAAACAGACTTCAAAGAGAAACTGCAGAACTAAAATTCATTTTCAAATTTTACACCATTAATTTGGGCTCGAATAGGGACTGTGAGTGGCTGGCTCACTACAAAAGCAACTTTCCCTCTCCTGGAATTGACACTGCCTCATCAATTATTGGGAGTGGACTACATCCACCCTGATTGAATTGGCCCTGTCAACACTGGTTCTCCACTTGTGAGGTAATTCCCTTCTCTTCATGTATCAGTTAATAATGCCTGCATCTGTAATTTTCACTCCATGCATCAGAAGAAGTGGGTTTTTTACCCACGGAAGATTATGCCCAAATAAATCTGTTAGTCTTTAAGGTTTCACCGGACTCCTTATTGTTTTTGTGTATACAGACTGACATGGCTACCCTCTGATACTTATCCCCTACACAGTTATTCCCCATTTCATATTAATGTGTTAATTTTTTTTCCTTCCAACATGATAACGAATGAGTGATGGTTGCCAGACCTTCCTACTAAAAGCTACTAAGTAGATGCTACTAAGCAAAAATCCTTAGAGAAGAGAAATGAGAATATTCTGTTTAGTTACCTTCAAGAAACATCATTTTAACTAATGATTCACACATTTCCCACAAAATTAATGCTTTTTAATTAGAAAAATGATTGTTTTGATACCTACAATTGATGTGTCAGTAAAAATAACATGTTTCTTACAGTCTTATAAAAATAAGAGATGGAAAATACCTATTAAGTTATCTAGAACATTCAGAAAAAAATTGAGGTGAATCTTGGCAAGAAACATTGGGTGGGTTTGAGTATCAGGTGGGAAAAGGTAGCGCATCAAAGCACTAAACCATGAAACCATTGCACAACTCACTATTTATATCATAAGTACAGCAGCTTTTCAAAAAATATTGATATACTACCCAGTGCACTTTGATGTATTCTGACAAATATATTTTGGTAAGGTCCGTTATGGCACACTTATTTCACTTAAGAGTCTTGAGATCTATTTCCTTGGACTTTTCTGCAATAAATTGATGTCACTGAAACAAATCTTTTACTGTTTCAAAATAGTACATTGAACAGAGTGAATTAATGGTGTAGTATTTTAGTCTTTGACATATTTGAAAGTCATATACCATAACTTGTTGTAACTTCTACATATAGTCAAGACACAATCTGCTACCTAACAATCCATAGACTCTTGCATTTAAAGTGATTCTCAGCTGCACTGAGCCCTTCATGCAGCTGAGGAGAGACTGGGATAACAGATGGCTTAAAGCCACCTTTCTGCTCACCTCAGTCCTGAGACTTGAGCAGACACCTGCCCTCTTAGGATGAGCTTGCAGGACTGGGGCCTCAATAGACAATATAATTCTGACACAGATGATAGATTTGTCACAGTACAGTGTTGGAGGGCCAGATTGGGATACCCTTTCTTTCACTGGATAGTACCTTCTTCCACAAATACCCCTATTGGCTTTAATGGGACTACTTCTTTCATAAGATATTAGCAATGTGAATAAGGGTGGCAGAATCTGAACTTTGTCTTCACTTCTGTAATTGAGCATTGCAGCTCAGCTGTGTTTGAGGCTTTGATATTGATTTGATTCACAGAAAACATCAGGAAATCAGAATCTTCTGTCTTAATCCTATTTCATACCAATTCCACAGGAATTCAGACAATAATCAGAACAAAGATGCCCTCTCCCCTCAAATTTTCCTTTCCCCCATCACCACGTGCCCTCCAGCTTCTCAATTCTTTGTTTAATTTAATTAAGAAGTGATAAAGAATATGTATAGGTAACTTTTCCCAATGATTTCAAAAATTCCTTTTAGACTTTTGTGCATGTGTAGTAGGAAGGAGGCAGGGAAGAGAGGGGATGTGTGTGCACATGCCACGTGTGCACATGTGTGCATTGTTAATAGAATGTTGTGTTACAGAGAAAGCAGAAGTTGGTATGAGATTTATTTATTAAAAATTGTGGACTGAGACTAGCGTATGATTAAAGCCCCCTGCAAAGAATGGAAAAAATCTTACTGACTTTAGAGGGCTTTCGATGAGGCCCTAAATGGGGCCTGGATCCAAACCAATCACATGTCCCCCTGCAACATAAAGCTTCATGCCTCCCAATAAAGACTTGTGGCCCATTTATTTTTTCCCAGTATCATCAACCCCAAGTGATCATCAATCAACATTCAGGCCACAAAAAATCTTGAGATTGTCTTAAATATCTTGGGATTTCAAAAATGATAAATCTGAGGTTCTTTTTATTTTTGTTCTGATGTCTATAGCTGCTGTTGGAGTGGCTACCTCAGGGCAGACTGTCAAAAATAGAGCAGGCACCCCAAACCGGTAATATGTTCTATAATTATATTTTGCCAACCCAGTAACAAATGTGAACTTCTGGATCACTATCACAGTCTTATCATAGAGTTACAGACAGTCCCCTTATGATCTCCAGTCTATCTTGCCATCCAGGCAAACTGGATTTAGTATTAAATGGCCACCTATTCCAAAGATCACAAAATATTCAGGTTGCTTTCAATCCCAAGGAGCAAGTCACATACTTCAGCTCAATTTATATCTCAGATCTCACACCAAAGACAATGCTCACAGCCAATCCTGTAATAAATTAACTAAAGGTTGATTATTAACTTGGAATAAGAGGAGGGTTTTTTCAGGTTAAAGCAAGCAAGCATATATGCACAAATGAGTTACCATCTTTGGTTCCAAAAGAAGACAGAGATGTGGTAATCTGTCAATTCAAGATGCCTTTCAGGGCCAGGGCTGGCTCCAGGCACCAGCTTGGCAAGCAGGTGCTTGGGGCGGCCACTCCGGAGAGGGGCGGCAGGTCCAGCTATTCAGTGGCAATTCGGCCGACGGTCCCTCACTCTTGCTCGGAGCGAAGGACCTTCCGCCGAATTGCCGCCGCAGATCGTGACTTTTTTTTTTTTTTTTTTTTGGGCTGCTTGGGGCGGCCAAAACCCTGGAGCCGGCCCTGTTCAGGGCAGACCAAGGGGGTCACTCTTGGGGATCTCTGCCTGAGTTTAGTGTCTCTGGCCCTGTGAGAGTTCAAACAGCAAAGAGATGAAAAAAATGTCTTGTGACCCTGTTTTATCTTTTACGTTTATCCTTCCAGTCCATGAAATGAGCTCCTCTGCATGTACCATTTCCAAGGTGTGATAGGGCCATTCACCAATCCTCTGTATTGTCATGTTTGTTAATGGCCCATTTAATGTTGATAGGCCTTCTGAATCGGTGGGAGGAAATAGGGGAGATGATACCTGTGCCTGGGTTCAAACATTTGCCTGGAGCAAACATTTTCAAAGTTTTAAAGCAAAACTTACATAACCCTTATAGAATGAAATACAGATATATTACAAGTAAGATTAATGCATGCAGCAATTTACAAGCATTTCATAGAGTCTACATACATTCTTATAAGACTAATACCAATTTTGAACAAAACTAAAACATACAGGTGTGCTGGTTTGGTTTCCAGCTATGAGTTTGTCAGTTCTTAGCTAACACCGATGGCCTTGGCCAGAGCTGGCACTTGGTTTACCAGCATCACAGCTTAGTTCATGTTTTTCAAGCTTTTCCCCACAACCATAGAGGGTTATAAACTTACCTTTTTAAAAAAAAATGAAAGTTTCACATAATCACTCATCTTAGGAAGCTAAGGCTTGAAGAAAAAATATCAGTTATTACAACACTTGTGAAAAAATTGCCAGAGTTGGCAACAATATCTGATTCTGACACAAGCGTTATCATGTTCTAATTTTAGCAGTGCTAATTAATGGTTAGCAAACCGTTGTTTCACACAACAATTTTATGCTTTACATTTTTATTTTAAATTTCATGTAACTATACCTGCAACATAATGCATTCAGTAACCATAGGCACCATACCAAGAATTTAGGGACTATTACATCTAAATTGAATCTGTGACCCTGAAAGAGTTCTTTTCAGATTTATCCTATTGGAAAAAGGGAAAAAATCCATTTATATAAATGCTGTTTCTGTGGGCACATATACTATTAGAGGATTTGGAGAGGAGGTTTTTAAACAATTTTCATATTAATACAGATTAGCAATTAAAACTAAAAACCTTTTTGAATAATACTGTGAAGCAATTCACAGTGATCAATGTTATTAAAATGCTTTTCTGTATTTGTGGCAGCAAAATTATCAGTCATCTAATTGAAATTTTTCTCTTTCAGCTGAGGTGGGCAAGCCAGGTGTTAAATCACCTGGGAAGGTTTTAAAAAGCAAATTATGGTATTGTTGTCTATGCTAAAATATTTTTTCTGGGGCTATTTTGAGAAGTAGTTGAGGATCTGGGAGTTGCGTGTGTGTGTGTGTGTGTGTGTGTGTACAGATACACACTCTGAGGAATTTTATGTGAGTTTAAGATGAATATTTAATTTCTTGAGATCTCAAAAATGTTAGTGGTTCAGCTAAACAACCTGAAACCATAGAAGCCTCAGCCTTTCCCAAACAGGTACCCTTCTTCCCTTAACTTGTTGGCCTGCAATTGCACCACATCCTACCTCACTCAGTTTCAGGTTCTTCTATTTTTTCCTCTGCCCCCTCAACCCCACTAATGCCCTCTGAAAACATCTTATTCCTCATTTGTCCCACTTATCAGAGTGGAATGTTCCCTTCCTTATCAACTGCACTCATCCCTAGCCCTGTAAGCTCCCTTCCCCATCCTCCCCTCCGCCCCCCTTCATTTGAGACTTGAGAACCTTTCCTCCACCTTCTCTTCCCCTGTTACTTTCTTACTCTTTTAGCAGCTCTGAACTGGCAGTAAGAATCTGTGTCATATGGCTGGGTGGATGGTTAAGGCTCCCCATGGATAAAGAGTGAAAACAAAAGATGGCACAGTCCCTGCCCATGTTATGATAGACACATCCAGACCAGTCACATGCAAGCTGCTCAGGCTGCTCCCTGAAGCACTCTTCCTCCCTCAAACCACTGCCTCCAAAGACAGATAATGAAGTGTGGAGAGGATGCCAACCATGCCCCTAGTCAGGTCCTCCATTCCTGGCATGACTGGTCAATAGACATGAGAAGCTCCACTGGCCCAGACACAAAAAAGGAGGATCGTCTACCTGCTCACACAGAGGAGGGATGTGTACACTATCAGATGGCTGAGCTCGTAGCTAGTATCTGAAAGTGCAAGAAACTGTGAGCTAAGGGTAGAACCTAGAACAGGGGTCGGCAACCTACGGCACGCGAGCCGATTCTGAATGGCACACTGCCTGCCCGGTAAGAGGAGGAGGGGCGGAGGGGCTGGAAAGTGCCACGCTGGGGGAAGAAGTGGGGGAGGAGGGAAGCTTGGCTGCCGCAGGACCAAGCTTCTGCCTCCTGCCCGGCAGGGGAGAGCAGGGGGAGTGGGAGGAGGTCCCGGCCCCGGCCCCCCGCTCTCCCCTGCGGGGGCAGAAGGCAGAAGCTTGGTCCTGCGGCAGCCAAGTTTCCCTCCTCTCCCGCTTTTTCCCACAGCTTGGTGCATTCCGGCCCCTCTGCCCCTCCTCCTCCCTCTCCCTGCTGGGATGGCCCTTGCGAGCGGGAGGGGGAAGAGCGGCAGCGTGCACACAGCTCCGTAGACGACGCAGGGAGAGGTAGGGACGGGCCTGGGGGAAGGGGGTGGAACAGGGCATATCCCTCCCAGCCCCCTGCCATGAGCTGCTCAGGGCAGGGGGCTGGGAGCACCCCCACGAGCCAAGTACCCCAGCCCTCTGCCCTGCACCTCCACACCCTCCCCAGCCCTCTGCCCTGACCTCGAGTCACCCTGCTCAGCCCACTAAGTGAATAGAACCCCAGGCTGGCAGTGGGCTGAGCAGGTTGGCGGCGTAAGATCAGCATTTTAATTTAATTTTAAATGAAGCTTCTTAAACATTTTGAAAACCTTGTTTACTTTACAACAATAGTTTAGTTATATAATATAGACTTATAGAGAGAGACCTTCTAAAAAACATTAACATGTATTACCGGCACGCGAAACCTTAAATTAAAGAGAATAAATGAAGACTCAGCACACCGCTTCTGAAAGGTTGCCTATCCCTGACCTAGAATAAGCTGTGTTGCAGTATTCCTGGCTCCTTGTCCTGTCAATATTGCCTGCTGTTCCCTAGTTCCAATGGCAAACACCAGCTTGTTCTGATGATAAACCCATACCATAGATTATTGACTCCATAGGCCCCTGCCAGCCCAGAGCCCATGATCTGTAGTTCCAGAGCTGACTTTGTCTAGCCCTGTATATTTTAAATACTGCCAAAAGGATAAAAAACAATTTGTATATGCTTTCATGGATATTTCTAACTAATACTATGTCAGCTTGGGAAACTCCTGGGATTTTCCTGGGGTCTGTGGATGATACAATATATACATATTTGATTCCATAGAGAATAGGCAAGTAGCGTAATTTGGGTGGTAGCCAAATCTTCACAGCATATCTGTAGAATCACTACCTAATATATAATATTTTTATTTTCTGTTTACTCTGCTTCCCCATTTACTTTCCATAGTACTTTCGTATGCCAAACAAGGGAATAGGGGTTTTCAGTGAATAATAAAATCATGTACTGCATTTTAAAAACTTGGTTTCTCTACTGTTTCTGGGTAAACATGCTGGAGAAATTCATGTAATTGGAGCATTAAATGTTATCAGTTAAATCTTCTGAAATGTATCAAAGATCTTTCTCTCAGTTCAAGGAACAAATTTATCAATCTGAAGTCATACTAACTTTTACAGAACTTCAAAGTTAAGCTATCACCGTGTATCAGAGGGTCACAACTCAGGATGTCAAATTCAGGAGAGGCTCCTGAGAAATAGGGCAGACTCACCCAGAATTGGTGATTATTCTATCATTAAATTAGATCACGTCAGTAACAAAAGTGAACTGCTGTATCACTACACTGGTTAACAAGAAGCCAAAAATGCCCTCTTCTTAGGCATTCCAGCCCTTGGCTCACCACCCAGACACTGAACTTCATGATGAGTGGTTACTGAAAAGCAATTTAATCAGATATAGAGTTCTTCAGAATCCCAAGAGATCAGCCATTTAGCCAAGTCAATATATAACACAGATTTTACCCAGTAATCACACTGATGCCAATCCTTTAGTAACTAAAGGTTTAATACTAAAATAAAAGAGTTATAAACAGTTGATATATCATATATATACACAAGTGATTACAACATCCTTATATCAAGTTTGATGCAGTGATGGAATAAACCGCTGGCTTGTAAAAATCTCTCTAGAATTACCCAAACAGATGTGGTATCACCAGTCCTTATTTAGAGTTTCCTTGTTAGAACTCCAGTCCAGAGAAATGAAGCAGAAATGAAGACAAAATGGAGATGTCTCATGTGCCTTTTTATATCCTCTGCTATATGGATGGAATTTTAGTGTCTCAAACAAAGTCCACAGCCTCTGTTTGTGAAAAGTTGGAGTTCAGGGGCCCATGAGCATATCACATATCCATACATGCTTTGATGACTCACAGAAGCAACCATTGCCCATATTCTTTCTGAGGCATCCACAGGAAAGGCTTACGGGGCAGGATGAATTTTTTTGATAGCCCATTGTGATCTGAGTGTCTTTACTGGGCCATCAGCACATCAGTCTGGCCCTAATGTAAATTCTGTCCAGGGAAATGTTACCCAGGAATACATGTGTAAGATACCAGTACATAGCCAATATTCATAACTTCATATACAAAGATGATACATGCATATAAACAAGATAATCATACTTAGCAAATCATAACTTTTCCACTGACACCTTACATGACATACTTTATACAAGATTTGTTGCAATTGTATAACAATGGTAATATCAATGATATAAATGACCAGATTCAATCATACAGCACCAGATAAACATTATTTAGTTTGAGGGGATTTATCTTAATTTTACCAGTGTAACCCTTCTGCCAGGTGGTTAACAGCAGCAAAAAGGTCTGGGTTCATTATATATCTAGGGTTCCCTTTAACAAAGAACTAACCCAGCTTGAGCCCCCACCCAGAAACCTCAGAAAACTAAACATACCATCCCTGGGTGCTCTTAACAGGCAGAACTCCTCCTCCACAACCACTCCCAGACTGTGTACAAACAAGAGAATCTTTATTTAGGGGAAAGGGAACACAGACATAAATTTAGGAAAACACAGCTATAGAATTTATATGCAAACAGATTAAAATACCCAACCCCTTTCAGTAACTTTGGCAGTAATCGATCTAATTCCCTTCCCACCTGCCTGTGACCCCTTCCCACCCACCTGTGAGAGTGTCCCACAGGTAACAGTCTTTTGATTGCACCAAACCCCACTCATGGCTTTGATTAGTGAATAACTACTGCTCTTTGCAGGTCTGTCACAAAGACCGGCTTGCCTGGTCCAGCCTGAAGGCACCACCACCTAAATGCTTAGCGATTGAACTTTATTAAGGCCGTCGATATGTGAGACATCACAGGAGCCCACTCAGCTCTGCTGCTGCCCTAGGGTGACCAGATGTCCTGATTTTATAGGGACAGTCCCGATTTTGGGGTCTTTTTCTTATATAGGCTCCTATTACCCCCTACCCCCGTCACAATTTTTCACATTTGCTGTCTGGTCACCCTATGCTGCCCTCTGTAATGGCTCTCACAGCAAAGTCCTCAGTCTGCATATTTTGCTGCCTCAGAGGGCTCTGCACAGGCTCTCCAGGGACCTCTGTAGTAGAAAGAAAGCCTGAGACATGAGGCTTGTATAAGAGGCCTGAGGCCTGAACTAAAGTAGTGGTCAAGCCTTGCTGGTATAAAACAAAGTTAGCAAAAGTCAGGTTTTGAGCAGAAGTCAAGCCCTCTTACAAAACATGCCTGCTTGAAAGTTCACAGAACCTAGAAAGAACAGGGCTCGCATGGGCAGCGGGTGAAACTTCCCCTTGTCCTGCCTCTTCTGCCCGCATCCCCGCCCACACTCCACCCCTGCTCTGCCCTAGGCCCTGTCCCTGCCCATCACTGACTCGCCACTCACCTCTTCACCCCACCAAGATCCCTCCTCCACTCACCTCTTCACCCTCCCACCCATCACGAGACCCCACCACCACTACTTGCTGTGCAGCTGGCTTGCTGCTCGCCTCCTCACTCTGCTGCTGCTCCCACCCCGTAACACCCTCTCCCCTTTTCACCTTAAAGCACTAATAACATTCCCCAAGGGAATTGAACAAGCAACAGGTATAGCTCAATTGCCAGATAGATTCTCTTCTGCGTGGAGGGATTCAGTGTATGCTGTATAGAGAGAAACGAAAAGCCAGGCTACCTGGCCAACCTGAAGCCTAATCTCTCCTTTTGAAAAAAGTGCTTGTCATTGACAGCCTGCATTAAGGCAGTACTTTGATCACCTTTCTTACACAGAATTCCCTGCCAGACTCGTTTACTTAAACTGGGTTTGAATAAAACGACTAAATCAAGAAATAAACTCACTGGCTATGTCAGGGCCTCCTTGAGCCAGGTTAGCAGTTACTTCTTCTGAGTACAGAGAATAACTGAAGGATTGTCATTTGGAAATTGTTTTTAACCCCAATAACACATTTTCCTACAATATAAAAACCAGCTGAATGTGGCCAAAGGCTTCCTGGGCATTGGCTTCATTACCACTTAATCACTCTTAAACAATTTCAGTGATCTCTGCTACTTGGTCTCTGGAAGGGTTTTCCACTGTGTAAAGTTACTCAGGGATCTCCTCCGCTCACCTCCTCACTCTCTGTCTGCCGCTCGCATCACACACACACACACACACACACACACCCTGTGCCCCACAGGGATAGGGGAGGGGGTGAGGAGAGACGTGGCTGGCAGCTGTGGGGACCTTCAAGGAGGGAAGGGGTGGGATGGAGGAGAGGAGAGGAGGAAGATTCCAGGCAGCAGCAGCAAGCCATGGGAGCTTCAGGGAAGAGTGAGAGCAGGGAGGGGAAGAAGCCAGGGTGGGGAACGCACCACAGGTGTTGGGCAGCAGGGATGGTTGTGCTAGGGGAGGCAACGCCTCCCCTTGCCTATTATACTGCCTCGCCCGAGTGCTGGCATTGCAAAAACACACACATTCCTAAGAAGAATTAGGCACAAGGCGCTCATGCAAACACGTTCCAGAAGGATAGTACCAGAACACCCCGATGCCAAAGATGGTACAAACACACTCTCCAAAGATAAGTACACACTGACCCCACTTCAAAGATAAGGCCAGGATGACAGGGTGATGAATAAAGATGTTTGATTGAACCAACATGTACATGTAACCACTTCAGAGGGACAATATGTAAATTGTTTGTATCAGTGTATAAAGAGGGGTCTCAGAGGTGGTTTCTTTGTCCAGCCAAGGGGAGAATGGAAAGTCCTGTCATGCACTAAGCTGGTCCATTGTAATGGACACACATGTGTTAGTGGTCCTATAGAATCTATAGGATATTGGAATCATGCTTTCATGACAATGAACCTGGCCTGGTGCCTTCACTACTGAAATGGGTTTATAATCTTTCTGGGCAATTTGGTCAAAGTCTGCTGTGTCGGTTATTTGTGCAGAGCTGAGAATACACACTCATGCAGCCAACGACTAACTGCAATGTCTTCATTCTGCATTGTCTTCGCAGTGAAATCCCCAGGAAGAAGGGAGCTAAGAGCATACAAGACCCTGGAGTAGAGTCCTGACTGCATGGCAATGAGCTCTTTGCCACAAGGTAAGAGTTCTTTCCCCTTTCGAAGCCTCTCTGGGAGACTGCTGCTTCCAAAGTTCAAGTTTATGTGAGTTCTGATGACTGCCCAAGTGCCACTAGAGGAATTCTGGGTAGGTGACAGAACTTTTCCCTTTTCACCAATAGAGAGAGAGGAGAGAGCGCCTTCACCTCTGGAGCTTCAAGCCATAGGGCTTGCACTTAGAATTTCCAAGACGTCTGATTAACATCGAGATATTATAGTAGCTGGTGTATTGGAAGCACTGAGAGACTTTTCATAGCTACAATCATTTGGAGAAAAAAGAATCATTAAGGGGCAACCCCTTATTCACACAGGACATAGGAGGACTACTTATGAGAACATTTGCTCATAAGTGTGAATAAGTAGTCACAATCTGGCCTTATGAAAAGTTTGGTTACATGAAATCGGGGGGGGAAAAGATTCTTTATGGTCTTAAAATATATTCAAAATGCTTCATTTAGCATCACATAGACCTTGTGAGTTTATATCCACAGATGCTGTAACAAATGGGGATTGTGTGTGTTTAACCCACACATATAGCAGAAAAATTTACCTCAGGGTAGCGCTCCCACTGAGGGCTCTAACCTCCACTTAATCTTGGAGACTAAAATCCTCTCCCCTGCACCCAATTTGAGTAATTTATGTGGGTGCTGGAAACTGAAGGAAATAAAAGGGGGGGGGGGCTGATTATCTCATGCTGCACTTTATGATTGCCACTCAGGTCTAATTAAGGGAGCAGTCTCAGTTGCCCTAGTATCCCTCATCCACAGGACAGGGGAAACTCCAATGTAACTTCTTTACCCTTTCTGCTGCAAGAGAGCCCTCCACACTCACAGGACAGTCAAGGGAAAGGAGTGGGGCAAGTTTTTATCCTTACAGGCCCTAAGTCAGGGGTAGTCAATAGGCCGACTGGGGGCCAAATCCAGACCACCAGATGCTTTTGAACAGACCCTGAAATCTTTTTATTTACTTATTATTTTGTATTATTTTCTTTGGAATCTGGACCTTGCCCAAGAAATTTGGACTTTGACAAAAAATAATTAACTACCCCTGCCTTAAGTGGTACATAAGGCCTCTTACACTGGGGAGAATATCACCCTAAGTTACTAGTAGGAATTTAAAAATCACTTGTATCTCATTCAAAACCATGTGCAAAAAATATGCACTTGCACATAAACTCTATATAGCTGATCTGCAAAACCTAATTCTTTGCTTCATTAGTCTGTCTAAAGAGAAGCAGAGAAACTCTGGTCTGCTGCTGAAGCTATCAAACTATACTCATTTGCTCCACATCAATGTGTAGGTGTGAGTGCATGAAGGCAGAGGTTATTTCCAGTCTGTATTTATCACATTAACTTGAGTGGATTGATGGTAACAGAAAAATTCATAGAAGGTGATTTTACTCTCTTTTCAATTTAATAATAGAAACTTTTGCAACTATGAGTTCCATCTCATATGTTTGTTAATACTAACTAGTTATTATGCAAAGTTATTTTCCTGATGTAGTCGAACTGGGAAATACCATTAATTCTAATGATATAGTTTCTCTTCGTGAGATGTATTCAATTCATCATGCCATGTTATTTAAATTAAATAATTCTAGTAATATTAGCTGGTTTCACACCATGGAAAAATATTCCTGTAAGAATCTATGTAACAAACAGTATTTATTTTTATACACACATTACATTATACCATAATGGGTAAGTACAGTTTAGTAATTATAATTCTTAATTAACAAATAACAGTATACTCAAGAACCTTTTTTAATTTATGTATTTTTTTCAGGTATTTCTGATATGGTACTTTATTTTAGAATGGCATTTTTGTTACTTTCAGAGCTGCTAGAGACAGTGCTCCTGTCTTTGCCACTAGAAAGAAAAATTCACAAACCCTTACATTTGGAAAGCATTCGTGAACAAGGCAGAAGATGCACAGTTGTTCCTAAATGCATTCTCTGTTTTACACTAAGATGTACAGCACATATACAGTTACACAAATACAGTTACTCTACATCTGTACCTTTTGGATCAGTTGGTACTATAAATTTATTCTCCTCTACGAACAAAAGGAGTGCATCACTTCATCCTCTGTACTCAGTGCCCAAACAGATATTCTCAAGGGAATGAACCGTCTTTTACTAAAAACTTTGTAAAAACACTTATTTTCTTCTAAAAATTAAACACATTTAAATTTATAGGGTAGGCTAAACATGGTCCTCTTTCTGATAGCATTTGCTCTCCTTGGAGGAAATCTTCTTTGATTAATAATAAACTGAAAGTTGGCAATTTATAATTAAATAGCAAAATACAACTGACTTGGGAAAGGAACATCCTTCACAACACCACTAGCAGTAGGTGCACTGGGACTGGATGATTAAAAGTGTGCACTCTTGTCCCCAGTGTACTCAGCAGGATTGAGTCCTTTTCTTTCATCTTATTCAATAGGAGTCTGGAAACTAAGTCACAACAACTTTGGAAGCAAACTTAGCAAAATGAGATGAAGAATCTGTTTCTGTTTATGCTTAGGACAAACCCCTGTGGCAAAGTTTAAAGTCATTCCCTAAATCATTTATTGTAGTCTTACTACAAAGAAAAAAAAGTTCAAAATTGACAAAAGATAATAAGCCATGCAGACACGAGCATGTAAGTAAACAGGCTGGTGGGCAAAACAGGAAATGTGTATCTAAGCTATTGCACAAACACTTTTACTTTTCTATATGTTAGGAGCTAAAGGAGCCACATGCTTCCCAAAGCAGTGAGCATCTCTAAATAATTGATGCTTACTTCTGCACAGCACCTCTTAGGCTGACGCACATCAACAACACACTTCACAAATCAGAACAAATCACACAGAGGCCAGTTTAAAAAAAAAAAAAAAGGCTACAGTGATTTAAATTCTGACAAGGATTTTGAGTGTAACTCTTAGCAGAAAAGAATTCTTCAGATGGGGGCATATTATGCAAAGAAAAAACTTTAAAGAAATGAGAGGTTTAAAAAGACCTATTAAATTAGCTAATTCATCACCTTGTCAACACCTCTTTTCTGCAATCAGCAGTCCTACTGTGTGAGCTAGACAAGAAGTCCTCAGAAGAGAAGCAAACCCATACAAACTGATGGAGTAAAAATGGTAAAGGACAAAAGCTGTACACAGCAAAGTCTAGAGCTTTGGACACACTGAGGGAAGTCCAGATTAGAGGAAATGGCAATTGTTTAGTAGTAAATTTACACAAATCAGAAACTCTGTCAGGATAGCACAGACACAACCTGGAGTTTTTTTGAGGTAGTAAGACAATGTTTTGACAATTATATTCTTCCCATCCCCAATACCTCAAGTGTAGAAAATTCTTGAATTTCAGCCATTTGAGACTTTGCCACAGGCTGAGGCATTTTCGGGTTGCAAAGACAAATAGAGAGGGTGAACACTAAAGATGATAAACAATTTGAAAGAATGTTATAAATGGGTCCATTAAACAGCAGCTAGACAGTCCTTAATTTTATTTAGGGTATATGCAAAAACAGCCAGTGCCAGCCTTTGCCACACTGGACTTTTACTAATGTGCTTTGCATGACTTAAAATGCTACTGGCTGATTTGAACAGGGCAGCAGGTCAATTTCTCTCTTTGGGAGATTACGTCTGTGAAATCAATCAAATCTAACTACTTGATGACTTTGAGAGACAATTCTTCCAAGTGTCAAAAGACTAATCGCCCAGCGGGTCTTCGGCAATGCTTTTATATACAACAGGTACTGTTCAATAATTCCTAGAAACCATGGCCAGGGATGTGATGTATGCCTTTATGGAACAACTGCATCCAAGATATTTCTAACTGAGGAATAGTAGTAGTCAAAATAATCAATCAGATGTGGAATCCGGTAGAGAAAACAAACCAAAACCCAGTGGATTATGCAAGTATGAATGGTATGTGACAATAATTGATTTAAAATAAAGTTAGAATAAAAACACATTAAAGGGCTTAACCATGAGCCTGGCTGTGCACTATACAGGGCAGTATGGGGATGGAAGGAGCATCTTTATTCTCCTATTCAGGCTCCCCACATCATCAGAGCCTTGCATAGGAGTGTGAGAGTAGTTGCTACCTGGCTGCTATCCCCCGCCCTGTGCAGGTGCACGGGGAGTGGACAGAACTTTGGTTCTGACTTCATGCCAGTCAACACTATTGAGCCAATGCAGAAGGGGAAGTAATCTGCACCAGGGAAAGAGGTGACTTGTCTTACTTCCCTCAGGGAATAAGTGGGCAGTAAGGACTGAACTGTGACTTTGAATCACAGTGTGGTCCCTGTTGTTCTCCTGGTATGGCAGCTACACACTGCTCTTTACTCGGGCTCAATTATAAAGGTGCCAAGCCAGCCCTATGTAAACTTTGATCAAAAAAGGTTGTTGGTACAGAAATGATGCTTGAGGATAATCGATAATAAGAATAGAGATTGTGAAATCAAGATAAATAAAATAACAAATTGCATCTTCCAGCTACTTTCTGCATTTCAGGACAGTGCAGCGTTTATTTGGAAAATTTGTATGAAGAAAGGGAAAACCCATTTTCTTCCAACACAATATATTCATCCTCAGTGTCAAAACACATTAAGAAACAAAACTGATCTGACTGCCTAATGAGGTTCTATTCAATCAAGAAAGTCACATCAGAATTCTCCATTGTCCCTTGATGTAGCCCATTAATTTTTAGAAATGATATCTGAATGATGTAAGATACTAAGACTCTTTCCTCTCATAGAAAAACTTCTTACTTTCTCCAAGAAACACACACTTTGAAAATGTATCTATTAGAAAAAGTAGTATTTAAAGTAATGAAGATTTCCACATTTCTCCTATTCTGTATACCCTGAGGATATTGTGTGGATCAGTTTATGTTTATGACTATAAAGTTCTAAATTTCTTCTACAGCAATATCTTATGACAAAATTCATAAAATAAGTCTCTTAATGTGTGTTCAGAGATTGATTTAAAAAAACATTAAATGCACACAAGGCTATAAAGTAATTACATTTATGAAATTCTTATTGACATAGGAACAAGACCCGTGGGAGTATATTTCTCAGAAATAATGTGCCTTACATCATAGTAATGCCCTTTTGCAGCAAAATATATAATACTTTCAAAAACATGTACAATGTGACTATTATTTCTAATTAAACTCTAACAGAAAAATTAAGAAACAAATATATAGTTAATTAATATAACCTCTCAGTATTTCATATACAAATGAAAAGAATAAAATAAGTCTGATCTTTAGATTTTCACATTGTGTATTAAGTCAAAGATGAATAGTCAACATTTTGCACTCAGATTTTCAATGGTTTTAGCCAAGAGATTAAGGTGTTATGAAGAGCTGTGATTTTAAAAAAAATCTCAAATATGTGAAAGGTCAAATATTTATTAGAAATGAGTTCTCATATATATGACAGCAGAGATAGCAGGAAGAACAAGAGCTATACTCAGATTCTGCAGAACAGGGCTATCATGCTACATTCCAGAGATGGGACAAAGCCACAAAGCTCAAACTTCCACAGATCAAAATGGTGTTATTTCACATTCACTCTGCTGAAGTGTAAGCAACTACACCAGGTGAAAATTGTGGAGGATTATAGGTCCTGCTGATGTCATCAGTAACCAGAAACTCCTGAGAATGTACAATGCAGGGATAAAGGGAGAACATAGACACAAATGACAACTCCTGAATATCACAGGTATTTTGATGCAACTACTCTGTTTTGGAACCTAAATATTAAGAAGGTACAGAAAAAAATCTGGTGAAATATATTCATCACCTGAGGAATTTGAATGATAAGATGGAGAGAGAAACTATCCCTCCTAGTCAATACTGGAAAGGCCTGAGATGGAGTGATAATGGCCATCCAATAAACACCAAAAAGGGCTTAGGAGAGTCACGTACAGTTGAGATGGGCTCAGTGGAGCCTAATATATCTCTGACTCATTTTTGCTCAAATGAAAGAGCATGTAAGTAAAGGCTATTTTTATTTGCTACTCTGAAGTTCCTTCCATGCCTGTGCATAGGCTTTGGCTTATGGTAGCAGCTGGAATCAACAAGAATATAACTGGAGGTGACCAGGAGTCCTTGAAGGAGCCCTCTGAAGGCACTGAAGAATGCTGCTCATACAAAGTTGAGCCATGGGGTTGCCCACCCACTGACTGCCTAGATCAGCACCCTGGCGGCAGGAAGCGGCGGCCAGCACATCCCTCGGCCCGCGCCACTTCCCACAGACCCCATTGGCCTGGAGCAGCGAACTGCGGCCAGTGGGAGCCGCGATCGGCTGAACCTGTGGACGCGGCAGGTAAACAAACCGGCTCGGCCCTCCAGGGTGCTTACCCTGGCAGGCCGCATGCCAAAGGTTGCGATCCCTAGCATAGAAGTATGGGCTAAAGCACACAATCTGGCCTGATGTAGCCAATGGAAACTGGTATCCTTCACATCCCAGTGTTAATTTCAGCCTTACTGAACCAGCACATCGGCCAATTATCATGGTTCCTTATTATTTTCACAGATATGATGGTATTTTAATATCCTGCTATTTCTGCATGTCAGAATCAAAGATAGGAATGTCAGCCTACCAAGCACATCTGTAGGACAGTGCAGTATCAATGGCTATATCATAACTCAGAGTTCCAAAATATTAACATGAGTGCTTTGACAGAGAATCTCAGGACAGAAGAACTGGACAATCTTTTAAAGAATACAACCCAAAATATCTTCCTATATTGGTCTTTAATCTTTTTTTATTCGTGAACTGACATTTTGTAAAGTACATTTTAATGGGACATTACAGATCTGCAGCAAACTATTCACCAGAAAGAAACTTTCTAACCTTCAAAAGGTATCAACCTAGTTCTAGAAAACTTTTGTAGACTTTAAAGACTCAACACTCATTTATGGTGAACATCCCTGCTGCCTTTGATGAATAATTACACAGATGCTTCTGAGCAACGTTATACATTTTTATTATTTGTTTCAAGTAGCATTTGCAGTGTGGTAGGCACTGTACAAACACAAAACAAGGCACATTTCCTTCCCTGAAGGCCTCACAACCTAAAAAAGAGAGAACAAACAGCTCAAGGGTGGGAGGACTAACAAATGAGGTGACCAAGTAGTTATTTACCATATCTTGTAAGTTGGGGTCTGGGGTTTAGTTTTTTTGTATGGTATTCCTGTGTTACTCTATAATCACTGTTGTAACCTGTGAGTGTCAATGTAGACATGGATCATCAGGACGAATCTGAATGAGTTAAGGGCAGTGACCTTGCAGACCAGTTTAAAAATGGGTATTCTATGCACAAGAAGGCAACATAGGGGAAATCACAAAGATGTGTTAGAGAAGTGGAAAGGGCATATCAAGACATGAATCATTGGAGTGGAATGGGCCAACAGGTGATGAAAATAGGACTTGAATAGACATGTAGAGAGGGACAGACTTCCCTGGCTCAGGTATAATATCTCAGTTCACTCACTGCCTACATTCCCACACATAGTAAAACCCCTAAGGACTTCTAAAGAGTTCCATGGGAGTTCTGCAGAAGAGTTCTGCATAATGAATGCTACAGGATCGGGGTCCCCTCACACAGGCCTCAAAGTCTACAGGAGTAGAGAAGTCCCCAGGAGCAGCTTCCTCTTTCTGCATACCTTAGGAAACTCAACCTTTTGGAAGTATATTACTATAAAGGTCAAAGACAAACATTAACTCCACCCTTCAGAGAGGCCAGCCTCTCATATTTTTTGTCCCCCCCGCAACTACATTTTAAAGTGTGTTATTTTTGGATTAAGGATAATTAGATGTTTCCTTCTATACTTTAGACATCTCACTGAAGAAGGTCCATCTTTTATAAGAAGATTACCAGTATGGATGTCCCCTGCATATTTCAAATGGCAACGCTAAGAATAGGACACTGGGCTATGAGAGCACAAGCACTCTGCTATAGTTGTGCTTCAGAATGATTTTTCTGATGTCAGGGACTCTAAGAGAATAAGGGAGGGGGCTATCTCCAGAAGTCCTCATAAGCTGCCACATCCCCCAACTGCAATGGATTGTCTACTCTGGTTTATCGCATTGGGTTAGAACATGGCCTTGAGGAACCATTGAAGCTAACATAATTGTAAACACTCAGGGCTTCATTCTCTACTCAGTCCCAGCTCAGCTCAGAGAGAGTGCAAAGGGAAGATTGCAAGGTAGTTTAGGGCTGCTCAGCTCTATTGCAAGTAGGGGCTGAATAGGTGCTGCCCTAACTTACATCACTTTTATAAGAGAGTTAACTACACCAGAGTTCCTCTCAGCCAGGCCCCCACCTTTATCCCTCTCTATCCTGTCCCTGCTCCGCCCCTTACACGCCCTTTCCTTTTTAATCTTATGCCAGGGGCTGTGCAGGGCATCTGGAACAAGAGGTAGTAAAGCCGATTCCACCCACTTTACATTAGCAGAGAGTTCCCCTGCTGGGAACTCACCACTGGGAGAATTCTCTACAGGTTTCTCCCGCTGCTTTAAGCCAGCGCACAAAGTGACCTTAGAGGTGTGATGTCAATTTTTATCCCTCTTAGCATTTCCATTACTAATATCCATTTTCTGGAGCGCTTTCCTACAGATACTAAGGATTTCCAGATTGTTATGGAAAGTGGCAGACTTTCTGGCTTCTGCGCTCTTTTTTTCTCTGTCCTACAGATGAATATGGAAGGGTGGAACCTGATGCAAGAATGCTCCATTTGATGGAAAATTATCCCAGTCAAAATGGCTCCTTAATAATTTAGCAGAAACAGAGAGCTATAATAGAATCAACAATAATCCTGCTGTCAGACATCAGGAGAATGGCCTCACATCAGAACAAATAGAGGAGGAATTGTTTCTTTTTTTATCATATCTCCAAAAATGAGTCTGTGAATGATCAGCACAACAGACTATTAGAGTAAAATAGTCATTTGATAAGGTTGGATAAACCAGTTTTCTTCCCCTTCAAAATATAAAGGTGTATTAACTGAAGCCTTGTTAGCCAAACAGATATTATCTAATGATGAAGCCTGTAGCACACTGGGGCAGAAGTCTTCTACATCTTAACATTCCTGAACACTCCTGCTTAGAAAAAGGCAGTTTGGCTGAAGTTTTGCAACAGTTCAATCAAGTGGATAAGCTGTTTCCTGTGTGGTCAACCTCTTTGTATAAATGCAGTGCTTCTGTGGACAAACTCTTCTCCTGTGTAATAACATAACACCACATGTGGTCCCTTTCCTTTACATCCTGAAGGCATATAACTGAGCAGTATTTCTTCTGAAGTGAAATAATATTTGACTTCTGATCTTGATAGCCTAAAGGCATAAAACTAAACAGCATGGCATAATTGAAGAGGTGAAATGGCATGTATTACTAGTCACAGCAAGACAATCTCAAACCTAGATTTCCTTCACTGAATCAGATGGACACACACCATACATGTGTTTACAGACTCTGGGTTCCAATTAAATTGTAAAACCCCCACGATCCCTCTTTCTTGCAAGTGGCTTAGATTTTAAATTCACCTTACACAACCCCAGTCTACAAGGCATTGCACTTTTGGAATCAGTTGCAAAAAAGCCACCAGTATTTTATTCAAGTAGTTGTACAACCAGATTTGTTCCAGGGGCAAATCCTGCTCCTGTAGCCAGAGAGGTTCCAGTATGGCCCCACTGCATCAATGAGGATTTGTAGGGGGCACATATCCTTTTGTGAGGCACAGGACACCACTCTGCAAGGATTTCCTGCATGATCAAATTGTGTCTGAGATTACAGGATGGAGAGCTTCTCCCATAACACCACAAAGTGTTACAAATGTACAGTTGCCGTCCAATGAGATGCATATGTTTAAAAAACACAATATGGAAAGTTACTTTTTATGCACCCCAGACATGAAGATCTTTAAGTACATGCCTAACCTTAAGCACGTGAATATTCTTGCACAGGTGCTTAAAGTTATTTATTATTTTAAGTCTCTCATTGAATTAGGGATTTATGACCAGATTTTCAAAGGTATTTAGGTGCACGGTGGGATTTCCTAAAGTGTCTAAGAAGCTTAGAAATCTAACTCCCATTGATTGCACCTTTAGGTGTCAATAACTTTGAAAGGTTGACCTTTAGTCATTAAAATAAAGTTCTCTTCTATTAAAACATACATTTCAGTGTTTTTCCTCCTTTCCCTATGTTGAGCTGTCACTTATGTTAAACTGATGATTTCCCCCCATATATCTTGCCCTATACTGTATGCTCATTAAAACTTCAAGGACAGTGTCACTCACCGACTAAGAATAACCATCCACCACATCCACTGTTTTGTCAGATTTAGTGAGCAAGATGCCCTAAAGTTCCTCTTCAAATAGTTTTTAATATTGAGCCTTTATATTAAGAGTTTCATTGATAGCTACAGAAAAAAAAGTATCTTTCAAAACTAAAAGTTGTAGAATCGGCCAGTGTTAAACAATACTTCTGAAACTTAACTAGATGAAAGTAGCTGTGTCTCACACGTTACCTCATCTTTTTTCCTCTAATTAGAACCACTCTGAAAATCCTTAGGGGGAGCACTATAGAAAGCAAGCAATGATTTTCCTTTGGTTATCCAGGCCATGTCTCCTCAATTAATTATAGACATGCTGAGGAAAACTAGGACTGCTGAAGCAATTAACATACTACTTTGGACAAAGAAAGTAAAGAAGCTGGCCATAACAGAGTGACTGTCTGACCTGAGAGGAAGTAACTTATTCTCAGACACTGCTCTGTGGATCCATTTTAACAAGGCAAGATGGAATGCTTCTGATTAGCAAGTACAGACAGCTATTGTAATGCTTTACACCATTCTCAATAAGCAGTTGGCTTTTCGTACCTTTAAAATAATCTTCAAAACGTGTAAAAAATGCAATTTTTGAAGCAATGGAAGAAATGTAAACAAAAGGAATGTAAACAAAAGCTTCCTGTCCCTCCAAGTAACAAATCTTCAATTGTCTTTCAGACATATAAGGCCAGATTTTCAAAAGATCTAAGTTCCCATGAGCACCAAAATATGTAGCCAAAACATACCATGCCCCTCTAAAAATCTGACTTAGAGAGCCTTTGCAGTAATTTACAGATTGTTTTCCTCTTCTATACTAGCTCCTCCTACTTTCCTAATTAGCCTCACTCAGTTACCTTTTGTACTTTGCAAAATGTTGCAATCAATCACATTTATAGCTCCATCCTCTTAAGCAAATGACAACCTTAATGTTCTTCAGATTTCACAAACTCAAATATAAACTATAATGAGAAAATATTATTTGCATAATGGAGCTGGGACATGACTCAGAGGTTACTTTTTTGGAGTCCGTGATTTAGCTTTGACAATATTTACTACAAACTTTAAAGCAAGTATCATGAAATAAAACTTCTTCCATTTGCTTTGTACATTTTGTCACTACCACAAAGTCACATTTTGTTCTCTAGGTTTAGGTTTGTTTGTTTTCCTATATATTTTTGTAAATTGGTCTGCTCCAGAAAGATAACTGACTGAAGATAAAATTAGAAACTAAATTATTTGTTAGTCCAATCATATGAGATAAAAATGTCACTGATGTGATTCTGTAACTTGGCAAATCATAGAAATGTAGGGATGGAAGGGACCTGGAGAGGTCATCTAATCCAACCCTCCCAGCACAGAGGCAGAACCCCTGGGTATGATTTTCAGCTCATGTACACATACTCAGACTAGGTCTCAAGTCTGAGCTAGCAAGCCAAACAGTGTAGCGGCAGAATCATCTCCAGCAGCAGCATGGGTTAGCTGCTCTGAGTACAAACCCGCCAAACCCACTGGGTACATAATGGGGGTGGCTAGCCCCTGCTACCTCTGCCACTGTCCGTTCTACCACAACTACATTACTATTTTTAGTGTACTTGCTCAGATAAGAGCTAGTGAGAATATGTAAGCTGGGAATCACACCCCTAACTTATACTGTAGATATAGCTTCTGACAGATATTTATCTAATGTGGTCTTAAAAAAAACCTCCAATGATGGGATTCCGCATCCTCCCTTGGAAGGCTATTCCCATGCTTAGCTATCCTTATAGTTAGAAAGTTTTTCCTAATATCTCACTTAAATCTCCCTTGCTGCAGATTAAGCCTGTTACTACTTCTCCTACCTTCAATAAACAATTGGTAATAGCCCTTATCATATTTGAAAGCTGTTATCTGAGAGGCTATTACCTGAGAGGCTCCCTCTCAGCCCTCCCTTCCCAAGGCTAAACCATGCCCAGCTTTTTTTAACCTTTCCTCATAGGTCAGGTTTCATAACCCTATCATCATTTTTGTTGCTTTCCTCTGGACTCTTTCCAATTTCTCCACATTTTTCCTAAAGTGTAGCATCCAAAACTGGTCACAGTGCTCTAACTGAGGCCTCACTAGTGCTGAGCAGAGTAATTACCTCCCATGTCGTATATACAACACTCCAGTTTATACACCCCAGAATTACATTTGCCTTTTTTGCTACTGCATCCCATTGTTGGTTCATACTCAATTTGTGATCCAGTGAAACTCTCAGATATTTTTCAGCAGTATTACTGCTTAGCCAGTTAGTCCCCATTTTGTAGTTCTACATTTGATTTTTCCTACCTAAGTGGAGTATTGGCACTTGTCTCTATTGAATTTCATCTTGCTGATTTCAGACCAATTCTACAATTTGTCAAGCTTGTGTTGAATTCTAATCCTATCCTCTTAAGTGTTTGCAACTTCTCCTAGCTTGGTGCCATCCCCAAATTTTATAAGTATCCTCTCCACACTGTCATCCAACTCATTATTGAAAATATTGACAAGTACCAGACTGCAGGACTCCACTAGATATATCCTAGTTTCCTTTCTCTGCAGGGAAGCACCATCTTTTCCTGGATTACCCATTGCCATTTAATTATCTTTATTTCTTCGATTGTTAAACATACACCTTTTAATAGCTGATCTGTGCTTTTTTTAAATTCTTCCTTACCCTTCTTCCTGCTTAGAGCTGTATATGTTAAGTCACCTGAGCAATATTCCTGATGGAATTCCTATCTGTCAAAGGAAATAGCAAAGTTATTACTCTTTGTGAATGGTTCACTCCACTGCAAATGATGTAGAGCCAAAACCTGCAAACCCTTATTCATATTAGCAATCTTACTCCTTCAAGTAGTGCCATTGACTTCAGTGAGATTACCAGGTTGTGTAAGGACTGATGATTTGAGTAAGTGTTTCCAGGTTCATGCCCTAAAGGTGTACACTGATAATAATTTCAGTTAACAGCTTCTTCACTGATTTACAGTTATCAAGTATGGATGTGATGAATACATGCTTCCCAGTGGCCAGGCCTAAATCCATTAGGAAATGGTACCATCTCCTGCCTGGCCAAGGATGATAAAAGGCATTTCTGGATCCTTGGTTATTAGGAGCAGAGACGGGTCCAAGAGGAAACTGCATCATCTTTATGAAATTTATTTGTGACTGTCCCCCAGAACATGTTGGAACATGCCCTGGGTAACATCATACAGTGGAATCCTATATCTTTACATACAATGTTGCCATGAATATTTTACCAGGACTATAACAATCAGCAAATACTGAGTTTTCAAATGATATCTTACACAGTATGCTTTGTACAAAATTATCTTGTAAAAGAGGTGAACATAGGGGTACAGACTGTCTCAGTCATCTCACGAAGGGATGCAGAGATAAAATTTGTAGGCACCATAAATGACTGCCTCTTGGAGCAGCTAGTCCTCGAACCCACAAGGAAAGAGGGAATTCTTGATTAAGACTTAAAGTTGAGTACAGGATCTGGTCCAAGAGGTGAATATAGCTGAACCATTCAGCAATAGCAACCATAGTGTAATTAAATTAAATTAATCAAGAATCTATAGGATAATACTGAATGTGCAGTCAGATGGTGACAACATCAGACAATGATTTGCAGTGACACCTGGAGTAAGGCAAGGATGTATTATGTCCACACTATTGTTTTCAGTGGTCATTAATCATGTTGTGAGGAAAGTAACCACAGAAGGAAACGGAAGAATTTTTTGGACAAATCATAACACAATTGTATGACCTCTTTTTTTACTGATGACATTGTCTTGCTTAGTTCAACACATCACTGAATGGAAGAAAAGACATAGCTGTTGGGGTGGGGGGGGAGTTTACCTGTGCGGGAAATGGCTGTCTCGCCCCTTCATCAGATGGTTCATTAGCATATTTGCTGACACCAGAATGCTTGGGAGAAACTCCCCACCCCTGCCTTAAAGGGACAGAGTTAGTTTTCACAAGTACAACAGGAAAAACATTTTGCAATAGTGGGACCTGGATTGGGGTATCCTTCGTCACCCCTCTCTCTATTCCCCAGAGGTCAGCTGTATGGCTGCTCCCCTCAGGGAGGTCAGTTACACAGTTCTCTCTTAAAACCTGAGCCATAGATGAAGTGCCTGGGATTACAGATGCAGATCCAGCAAATTTCTCCTGGGCAAACCCTTCCCTGTAAGTGGGGAGACACTCCTGTACGTCTGCACATTCCTTCTTAATTTCTTTCTCCGGGCCCACCCCGCTAAGGCACACACCCCTGTGTTCTTTAGAGCAGAATCTGCCCCGTGTTCAGCAGTGGGCTCACAGCTAACAGCCAGAACAGATCCTTCACTGGTAAGCTTTGTACCCGCCTCCCTCTTTGAATTGGGTTTGCCTCCAGTTACGGAGCCCCTGGAATCCTTAACCATGGCAGCGGTCCCCAGGATTCCACCCCCTTTCCCTGGGCTTTCTTCTAGGACACATTTTCCTACGATTTCTAGAGTGAGTTCTGTTTCTTTCTTAACTGCCATTTCCTGGCAGCCAGAAGCCTGGACAGACTCCCTACCCTCAGGCAAAACACTCCCACACCCCCTGGAGAAAAGCCTATCTGTAGGATCCGGGTAAGAGCTGGCCTCAACCACACCCACCCTTGTCAGCAGACTGCTTTTCAGATCAGAGAAAAATTCTTCTACAATTTCTCTATTTTCTCCTATTTCCTCAGCAGTTTCTGTAGCTTTGCTCCTTCCCACTGGGGCTTCAGCACAAGATTCCTCCTTGCTGCTGACAGACCCCTGGACAGCCCTAGCCACATTTAAAAAGTCATTTCCCAGAAGAATTTGTGTAGGATTCTGAGAGACAGCTTCCATGGTCAACTCAGCTTGCAAATTCCCAGCTTCCATGTGCACTTTAGCCATAGGCACAAGGATATCGTGACCCTCTACTAACAAAAGCTCTGCCATCTATCCTGGCAGTATGTCTTTCTCCTGAACCAGGTCTCTCCTGACCACAGAAATTTCTGCACCAGTATCTCTCCATGCAGGGAGTTCCTTGTCATTTATTCTGACAGCCTTCATGTGCTTACTGCCTGGCTGTGCAGTGGCAACCTTTACAAATCCTGTGTGATAAGTGGCAACTGCCTGAGGTTCCTTTGTGATCTGGGTAGCAGCATTTCCATGAGTTGCCTGCTGCCTGTTCCCACTCAACACAAGGCATTGATTTCTTAGGTGCTCAGTGGAATTACAATAATAGCACCTTCTGGACTCTTCTGCTTTTCAGGAGATTTGGGACAAGAACTGGAGGAGTGAATTTGGGGAGGTGAGCATCCAGCCTCCCATCCACCCTCCTTCTTCCCAGGGGTAAAACAGGGACTTTGCTTCCCACCAAACTTCAACCCTTCTGCCTGTGATTTATTCCTACTAGGTGCTTGGGATTACTCAAACCTATCAGCATAAGAAGCAAGTTCTTCGATTGTTTCTACTCTGTTATCCCATAAACACTGCTTTACATCATCATTAGACATATTCAGGAACTATTCCTGAGCAACCAAATAACACATTCCTTCAAAGCTTGTAATACCGTTTCCCCTCACCCACTTATCCAGTAAATCTCTCCACGTTAAGCCATGTTACTCAATCCAGCCCCCTCTTAAGGCTTCTACATTTTACTCTAAGTTTCAGGTGTAATTTGAAACTATTTCAAAACCAAGTCCTTAAATTTGCCATTGTCAAGGCTGCTTCCCCACTCTGAACTTTAGGGTACAAATGTGGGGGCCTGCATGAAAACTTCTAAGCTTAACTACCAGCTTAGAT
Source organism: Trachemys scripta elegans (assembly GCF_013100865.1). Classification (NCBI taxonomy): domain Eukaryota; kingdom Metazoa; phylum Chordata; order Testudines; family Emydidae; genus Trachemys; species Trachemys scripta. The sequence continues at coordinate 126,347,706 of NC_048300.1, read as the reverse complement.
CTGGTTCGCTGCCACCATTTCCAAAGCTAATTCCCTTCCCTGGGAAGCCTTGAGAAACTTCACCTGGTGAATACAGATCCAAACCCCTTGGCACTTAAAGCAAGGAGAAATTAACCATTCCCCCTCCTTTCTCCCACCAACTTCTGGTGGATCAAGATCCAACCCCCTTGGTTCTAAAAACAAAGGAAAAATCAATAGGTTCTTAAAAAGAAGGCTTTTAATTAAAGAAAAAGGTAAAAATCCTCTCTGTAAAATCAGGATGGGAAAATAACTTTACAGGGTAATCAAACTTAAAGAGCTCAGAGGACCCCCCTCTAGCCTTAGGTTCAAAGTACAGCAAACAGAGATAAACACTCTAGCAAAAGGTACATTTACAAGTTGAGAAAACAAAGATAAACTAACACGCCTTGCCTGGCTGTTTACTTACAAGTTTGAAATATGAGAGACTTGTTCAGAAAGATTTGGAGAACCTGGATTGATGTCTGGTCCCTCTCAGTCCCAAGAGCGAACAACTTCCCAAACAAAGAGCACAAACAAAAGCCTTCCCCCCCGCCCCATGATTTGAAAGTATTTTGTTCCCTTATTGGTCCTTTGGGTTAGGTGTCAGCCAGCTTACCTGAGTTTCTTAACCCTTTACAGGTAAAAGGATTTTGGAGTCTCTGGCCAGGAGGGATTTTATAGTACTGTACACAGGACAGCTGTTACCCTGCCCTTTATAGTTATGACAGCCATAATGGAAGCATCCCCCATTGGCATCTTATTGGATATGTCCAGAGCTCTCCCAGTCAATTTTGCAACCAAAGTGGTCATCTTTTGATTGTCATGTATGACATGGAGCATACACAGCCTCTCAAAGGAGATGAAGTATTCAGCAATGTCCCCAGATTCACTATATGGTGGACACAACCTCTCCCACTTGTGAGGTGGAGCCCCCTGGTGTGGGGTTCCAGTTTCACTTCTCTATTAAGACCAGTTCATGTTGCATTTCTTTGTCTCTCAATTCCATGGCTTGCTTCAGAGCTCCCATGGCTCTTCCGTGGGCTGCTTTTTGTCTGGCTTCTTCCGCTTCCTGTTCTTTTATATGCAATTGTCTTAATTCCACCTTTCTCTGGTGCATTTTTTCATTTTTCTCTACCTGCAACCTGTGGAGCTCCGACTTCTTGGTAGCTTCACTTTCACACATTTTCCTACTTTTCCTGTCCCTACTTCCCTTTCCTGAAATAAGCAAACAGAAAATAAACCAGTAACCACTTTGTTCTCTAGCCACCATACTTAAAACTCACTTAAAATCACTACCAGTTTCAGGGCAATAAGCTGTGCACACTATCCTGCTCAACTACGCCATTGTGATGGCTTGCACCCCTTCAAGATGCCACCTGATGTGCTGAGATACCATTGAGCCCACCTGCTCTGCCAGCCTGGGCACCCTTTTTACCTGTCTTGCTGAGCCAAGCTATTAAGCCTTCTCCAGCACACACACAGGCAGGGCCACACCCAACTTCAGAACAACACAGATACTGAGATAAGCTTTGGGACTTGCCCCAGCACTCAGGCGTCAACCTCCCTTGGAGTGCAGACGCAAAGAGTTATTATGAAATCCGCCTCCTCCCTCAATGTGGAGGAAGCTATGCACAACTTAGTGCCCCTCCCCCCAGTTAGAAGTGACACAAACTGTTTAATAATAAACAAAACATTTTTTAACTAGAAAAAGTAGATTTTAAGTGGTTAAAGAGATAGCAAACAAAACAAAGCAGATTATTAAGCAAATAAAACAAAACATGCAAACTAAACTTGATTCACTAAAGAAACAGGTTACAAAATGTAATTTCTCACCCTAAAAGTTGAATTTAGGCAGGATGCAGAGTTTCTGTAGCTCAGAGTTGCAGTTATTTTTAATTGAAGACTGGACCGCTCTTCTCAGTCAGGACTCTCCCCTGCCTTTCCCTTCAGGTTCTTTCAGAAGTCCTCCTTCTGGGGTAGGCAATGGAGGAGAGTCCCCTTTACCTTCCTCCTCACCCTAAAATAAGATTTACATAAAGCAGGAATCTTTTATTTCCCAAACCTGATCCCCCTTTCTTTTTAGTGGAAAGTTGCAAGATGTCCAAGATAATGTTTAGTATCAGGTGACAAGACCACCTGACCTAGTAGTGTCACAGCTATGACACTTCCCAGGAATGAGCGAGACTAGTATCTTCACAGTCTTGTTGTTTCTCCATAATGGCCCATCAAATCTGATGGCTTGTGGTCTGGTGGGTGCCTTCCCAATACACACCCAGTTGTAATTGTTATATAGTCTATATTCCTAACTTAAGATACAGAAATGATACAGGCATACAAATTGGATAATCAATCACATTCAGTAAATAACCTTCCCAATGATATCTTATGTGAGCCATCTTGCATAAAGTACATCTCAGTTATGTCATATCTATATCATATACGTAGTTTCATAAAGAATATGGAGTGTAACGCCATCTGAAAAGGGAAAGTGAGAGCAACCAAGAAAAACATTATGCAGAACAGTAGAGAAAGAAGTCATATCCATCAACATAACACTCAGATGGCTGAACAAACCAGCACAAGACTGAAATAAGTGGCAGAAACTGGTGGACGCTCTATGCACCTGAGGGTACAGGAAGATAAAGAAAAGAATGTAAAGCAATACATTGCTCCATACTGTCATAGTATCTGCCAATGGAAGATTAGATCAAAAGTTCTCAAATTGCAGGGCATGAACCACTAATAGACCACAGAGTTCTTGCTCTGCAGATGGATGAATGGCTCTTTCTCCTAATTTTCAGCAGCTAAATTGCAATAAAATTCTGCTAAAAAACACTAAATGCTTTCTGAATGCTACTCTCTCATATACAGTGCTCATGATTTCTTCTGTGTTGATAGATTACTGGTTGTAATGGTATTCCCTCATTTTACTTATAGGAAATAACTCTCAAAATATTAGAGCCTTCAAGACAGTAGAAATGCTTACAGGGTGACCACCATAAGCAATTGATGTAGTTGCCACTAGGATATTATATGATTGTGAATGTTTCGGGAGATGGTCCATGAGAAGAAAAGACTTGAGAACCCCTGGGTTAGATACAAGAGAGACATTCTTATCAATAAGAGAACTGGGCAAAACAACATCACTGAAGATATACAGCAGTAGATAAGACATTAGAGGGAATGAGCAGTCCTTCAAAGTGAAAGATCAGACTGGAAGAACTCAATGGCTGTTTCTGAATGATCCATTATTTCTTCAGCCAAGCTGATTTAGTATGACAATGTTTTAATCAATAGAGGTGAAATTCACCTCTGCACAAAGGGCCAGCACTGGAATTGTAGTGATGACACATAGGCTTTGTGATGGGTCTCAGCACAAAATTTCACTCTGTGTAAATCCTATTCTTAACCAATTATATTTAATACATTTCTTGCTCTAGATTTTGTTCTGAGCTCTGTCTTGCATAAATGTAAATGGAAATGCCTTCTTTTAATATTAAAAGAGAAATTAGCCTAAAAATCATCATACTGAGCTATATATGAAATATCTAAGTAACTCCCACATTAGACAAAAAAGTGTATGATTACTGCATGAAAAACATAGTGCAGAGGTAGTGTGATGTAAAGATAGAGCAACACTTGACTTTACAAATGTCTGTTTTGTTAGTTTGACTGTTGTGCTGAGGCTTTTATGTTACTTTTCGATTCGGTGAATCTAAGATCTTCAAAGAAATAGAAGCAGCAAATAGAAATAGAACTAGCAAAAGACAGGAAATTCAAAGCTAAGTGAAGCCCTCTTCCTTTTATTCATACCACCATCAATAACAGGCCAACAATTTGAGTTAATGCTGGAACTAAGGCCTAACTTTGAATTTCTTGGCTTTAAAACAAATGTCAAAATATTGGAATTTCCTGTGAGACAGAAATTCTTATATTTAACCAGCTCTACCCAAAGTCTGATGTTTTTGGGGAAGGGAAAGGCATCCAATAAGCAGCTCTTGCCTGAGTACCTCTTGAGTGGGTTAGAAACATGACTAAGTTTGGAGCATCTGTAGAAGCCCTTGAGTAACCCTGATTGCTTTGGAAGATATCAACATAGAGCTCATCCTCAAAGCCACATCCAAACATACCCCTTGCAAGAGAGGATGCACAGAGGACACTGGATGCAATCAAAACCAGCCTTTGTCACTCCCATGCACACCCAGTGAGCATCTGTAAATATTTCAAAATATAGACTACCTGGTAGTGGTCTGGGGTTGAATATAACCTATGGCAATTAGGATGCATTTATTATGATCCACTTTGGAGAAGAGAAAAAAAGCCACAAAAATATTTATTTTAAATAGCAGCTGGATGAAAACTGGACAGGTTTCAAATTTTAGAAACAGGATCAGCAGGCATGGGTTACAGGGCTGAATAGATGTAAAGCAGGCAGGATTCAATTTAGTACATGATTCTGCCATATCAGAATTGTAACCTATTAAGAGGAGAAGTACTGACAGTAAAATGTATTGAGTCAGACAAATATTTTGGAGGAGTAAGTAAATTAATAACATTTTTGCTAAAAAAATATAAAAGGAGACTGATGAAAGAAGCAGCTAGGACACATGGACTATCTTGGAGTAACTTGTAGAAAAGATTAAAATTATTGCCTTCTTTTCTAAACTTTGCACAACAATAGCATAAAGAACTAAGTCCTTAAAACATATGATTTATTCACATCAAAATACACAGATAAAGCCTATTTAAAACCAATTCCATCTGTCAGCAGTCCACATTTATTTGCAGTTTCATCAAACTGCATTGCCTCTTTAGCACTATTGTGCTATATAAAAACTAAACGTACAGTATACTTCAGATAATGATGCATCAACATTTGTGACTTTCTTATCTCATCTTAGAAAATTAAGCCTACATCTCAGGAGCTGAGCCAGCGGGGAACTACATTTTAAAGTTAAAGTGCTATTTTTAACGCTTGCCTATGGTTTGAAAGGGCTGTTTCTGCAGAATGTGAATCTGAAAGTGCTTTCAACAAAGAAGGCCCAACACCAACATCATGTGGCTAAGCATTTTTAAAATATAAATCACTAGCTCAGACTTTTTATATTATCATTTTGGAAGCCATCAAGTCAGTCACCAGTCTCACTTTTATCAATCATACATACCTTGTCTGCTAGACTACTGTCACTTATAATTTATCTTCTCTCATTGTGGAAAGAAAACGTCCCCGGCTACGGTTAATAACAAGTCTGCAGTACATTCAAACAAGGCTTTGTTTTGCTTTTTCTTGGTGTTATCTCTTAATCATTGTAAGAAAAAAGCAAATGCATAAAAAGCAAATAGGCATTCAAAAAAGCCACAGGAGCCAACTGATTCAAAAAATTGTTCATCTGCTTTTTGTCATTTAAATCTCTTTAAACGTCAGTGGGCTGGAGCACTGTATGTGAAATGGTAACGGCAGATGCTACTGATGAATAGGTACAAACTCAAGTCAATATTTAAAAGTATATCAAAAGGTATCTACATAAATTAGTTTGAGTGTGCTTCATGTTTCTCTTTGCAGTCATATAAATAGATTCATTGCTTCAATAAGACATTCTTTTAGATCTCACAGTACTGCAAGCAGTATATTTCAGTATAAGAAAGACACAAATCTTGCAACGAAGTCAAAAGAGTAAATCCTAGCACAGTTATGACCTGTAAGACTGCAAAGCACTTAGCTTGTATTTATTCAATTGTAAACTGACATATAGTATATGCCAGAGCCCAGATTCTTTCCTACATTAGGTCCACTTTGTGCCATACTGCCAGTTCAAAGTGGTCCCAAAATTCAGAGAGGCTGTACTGGGAGGATTGGTATTGAGCCAATGTAATTAATCTTATGCCACTTCTCCTGCACCAGTCTTTTAGGCTTCACAGCTGTAAATATAAATGGAAATTCTGAAGGTGAATAAGATGTAAATTTGGTTGCCTTATGATATATGGACCCACACTGTAGTTAGCATAAGGCAATGATATACTATATCAGTACAAGCATTCTATATAGTAACAGTATTATTTGTTATGCTTTTCAAATGCTTCAAAATAAGGACATGATCCAACATGATTTTCTTCTTGAATACAAGAACCTCTCTCTGCCCTAGATGAGCCTGATCCAAAATCCCAGATTGGTTCAAATAGCAAACTCTCTCTCCAATAAGCCAAATCTGCATTTTGACACCCCCCCACTTCAAGTATGGGAGTATTTGGCTCCAGATTTGCCCACTGATCCAGAATTCAGCTGCTGTTTTGGTTTTAGCCACTCTACTTTTAAACAAATAAAAGAACATTGTAGGATAGACTGAAAGTCCATCTGTCTACTCAACCATAACTGCACAGAGGCACTATTCCAGCCAAGACATGGAGTAGACATTTGTGTCTCTAAGTGTGGAAACTGAAGTCCCCAAGAATTTGAGGCAATAGACTCCACAACATGCAGCTGAGGAACAGCTCTTTCTTTTCTTAGCTTTCTTAGGCCTTGGCTACACTTACCCGGTAGTTCGACGGCTGGAAATCGAACTTCTGGGTTCGACTTATCGCGTCTAGTCTGGACGTGATAAGTCGAACCCGGAAGTGCTCGCCGTCGACTGCGGTACTCCAGCTCGCCGAGAGGAGTACCGCAGAGTCGACGGGGGAGCCTGCCTGCCGCGTGTGGACCAAGGTAAGTTCGAACTAATTCGAACTAAGGTACTTCGAACTTCAGCTACGTTATTCACGTAGCTGAAGTTGCGTACCTTAGTTCGAATTAGGGGGGTAGTGTAGACCAAGCCTTAGAACTGATCCATTTGCCACAAAGGCAGTTTCTGCAACTCCCTGAGACTTGTTCAAATTGGAAGGCAACAGTATTTTCTAGAACTAGCGTCCAAGTCTAGAGTCTGTCATAAAGATTAGACTATGTATGCTGTATCACTTAAATACTATGCACAATATCTGGGATGTTTGTGTTAGTTTAGTTTGAGTTCAAAACAACCACTTGTGTCTCAGGAGTAGAACTGTATGAAACTGTTGTACAGAAATCCAAGTCTTTTAAGTGTACCTGGGCTGTTTCAAGATAACATTGTCTAATGTGTTATTTTGGCTGGACATCATGTTCAACTTTATCATTTTCTGCAGCAAATCCTGCTTTTTCAGCAGATTTTTACTATATGTTAGGAAAAGCGAAAATGGTAAGAAAGAGCAGGAGGTAATTGTCCCATGCTACTAAACACTGGTAAGGCCTCAGCTGTACTCAGGAATATTGTGTCCACTTTAGGAAAAGATGTGGACCTTTGAGGAAAGCTTAAAAAACTACTCTTGAGAAAAGAAGCCCATGGGGGGGAACCTGATAATCTTTAAATATGTTAGGGAGGTTAGAAAGAAGATGGTGAATAATTGTTCTCCATGTCTACGTCCACTGAAGGTGGGACAGGTTATAATGGGTTTAATCTGCAGCAAGGGAGATTTAGATTAGCTATTAGGGAAAACTTTCTATCTCTACAGGTAGTTAAGCTCTGAAATAGGTTTCCAATTGTTGGAGGTTTTTAAGAGCAGGTTAAACGAACACTTGTCAGGGATGGTCTCAGTTTACTTGATCATGTCTCAAAGCAAGGGGCTGGATTTGATAATGTCTCGAGGTCCAGCCCTACATTTCTATGATTCTAAGATGCTTAAGGAAGTGATAATAAAAACAAAATTGCAAGTAGAGAAAAATAAGATGTAAAATTATTTGAAATAGGCTTTGAATTAAGCCTGGGGCCTAACAGGGCCTAGCATTTAGCATAAGGCCTGAATAGTTAGCCTAAATGTTTGACCTAGGGATATAAGATTAAGCAAAAATTTATCTTTTTATAAACACAAATTGAAACACTGAGTTCAATTAGATTTTAGGGGCTTTCTGGAAGCAACCAAATTTACATCTCAAAACCATTGGGAACCATATTTAAACAAATAGCTTAAGCTAGCAGTTGGAACCCTAATCATGGGCGTCTAGAACAGGGGTTGGCAACCTTCGGCACGCGGCCCATCAGGGTAATCCACTGGTGGGGTGTGAGACATTTTGTTTACATGGACCATCTGCAGGCATGGCCCCTCACAGATTCCAGTGGCTGCGATTCACCATTCCCGGCCAATGGGAGCTGCCGAAAGTGGTGCAGGCCGCAGGGACGTTCTGGCTGCTGCTTCCCGCAGCTCCCATTGGCCAGGAACGGTGAACCACAGCCACTGGGAGCTGCGGGAGGCCGTTCCTGCAGATGGTCAACGTAAAAAGAATGTCTCGCGGTCCACTGGTGGATTACCCTGATGGGCTGTATGCCGAAGGTTGCCGGCCACTGCTCTAGAACAAACATGGGCAAGAGGCCAAGACCTAATCATATATGATCCCAGATGTGTGGGTAAGTAAGGAAAAGATGGTCAGATGGTATTAAAGATAGTCAGATCAACCCCTAGTTCAGACATCAGACGGACAGGATGGTGGAAACCTCTGCGTCAATCCAACTTCTTTCCACCTTCACTTCTGATGGTAATCATAAAGTTGGAAGTATGCACAATGCAGGAGGACATTTTGCTATACTTTATTTTTCTGTGGTTGCAATTATACTTCTTTGAATTTGGGTGCTAAGTAAAGTCTTCCTGTCTCTATATTCATGACTCAATCTAATTCCTTATGAGAACTTTCAAGTAGCCACCTGAGTAAAAGAACCTATTATTAGTGATTTGTGCATTTTGCACCATAAATTAATCAAAGGCTTTACCACATAGCATACATAACATACAAGCAAATAAAACTTCATCAATGGAGTTGAGCATACTAAAAATAGGGAGAGTAGAGCTAAAAATTGTACAGCCTGCTGAAATTACCAAGCTTCATATATTCTCCATATTTTGGAGTTGCATTGCTATCTGTAATACAAAACTATGCATATCTTCACATTTGCAATCCAGACTCCAAATATTTGTCTTTTTAAAAGACACAGATTCATAGACACACAACTATTCTAGCCACTGCCCTCCGGGTTTTTTCTGCAAGGAAAAGGTAGAATACATCATGCACTGGATCCCCCTGCTATGATTAGACATTGCTCAGAGATCTAAAGCATATGAAATGAACTCAAGAGATCAGTAGAAAAAAATCAGAATAGGGAATTTGAATTCTGACTTTTTCCCCAAGCTCTTCTTAATATGATGATTGGCAAAGAAGATCATGTTTTGGGGGGGCAAAGAAGCAATCAGCAGCAGGCTGGCACATCTTGAAGAACTCATAAAATCATTAGTAAAATTCAGAAAGAATTTTCCTTACTGCACATTCTCTGGATTCCATTATGTATTAAGGATGTAACTGCTGTAAGCTACCACACACAAAAAAACTCCCACACGGAAAGGCAATCTGAGCAGATCATTGAGATCCAGAAGCTGTCCAGAAAGATATGCACTATTGCAGAGTTGAGGAACTTATTGGGATCCTTTTCCACAGAGGACAGAGCTGGGCAAGAACACACTTCTTTTGACCCATATCAGAGCTTCTTTTTCTAGAAATTAAACAAAATACTTAAATAAAAGGACCTTAAATGACTTGGAAAACGCAAATGTGGTTCAATGGAAACTTAATGGGCATTGGTGAAATCAGTATTTTGTAGTAGAGCCACTTCACAGGGCCTGAGAGCTCTGGCTCCAGCCCAAGCCCAGGCCCAGAAGTCTGCCCTCCAGCCTGAGCCCTGCAAGCCTGAGTCAGCCGGCACAGGCCAGCCAGGGGTTTTTAATTGCAGTGTAGACATACCCCAAAAGGCTAGATTGGTTGCCAAGCTCCCTCTATTAATTATTTTCAAGCTGTCATCTCTCATCATACACGGTGGGCCTTATCTCATGCTCACTTCCATTGGGTTCATTGGACTCTGAATCTGGCCATAGGTGCATTTGGAAAATTGGTTTGTACTTTTTCATGCAAATTTTGTGGAACCTTGCTGTAATCCAACACTCTTTTGAATGCATATGGTCAGATTTTCTGCTTTCAACTTGAGTGGCAAAAAGAATTTGGCCCTCAGTATTCTACCTTCAATACAGAGAGTAAAATATTTGGATAATAACTGCCATCATACACCTCAAATATTAGCAACTGTAAGGCTCTGATAGGAGCATCATATATTCTTTAAGCTATGAGTTTCATTGTGTATGCCATGTTGTAGAGAAAATTCTGCTTCTCTGAAATAATTCTTCAGTCATTAAGAGAGGATTTTTACTTCAAGAGTAATACACCGGATCATTTCATCAGTATTTTTATATCTGTATCTATAGAAATCTACATATGTATCGCTATCTGTGAAGAGAGAGAAATTGATACATTTATATAGACTCACCTGCTTTAAAACTTGCATAGTGCTTTGGTGCACAGTGATATGTCCATTATGGCAATAGCTACTGAAATAGGGTATTGAACTCAGTGGGCAGTAAGTAATACGGTTTCTGCCACAAAATTACAGAAAACACTAGGAGGCACACTGCAGCAGAGATACAAATTTACAGATGTCATTTCAGCCAGAGTCATGTTAAACTGTTGGACTCCTGGACGCTTGCAGTGAAATTGGTTGTCCTTTAAATGGTTTCTTCTAAAATATAATTGCTTTGTTCTGGATAAGAAATGGGAAGGAGGGGGAATATGTGCTCTCTCTCATCTTGCAACTATGGAATCCAGCACAATATCTAGGTTACAGACATAAGTTTGAGTCACAATGTATGATAAAGCCAGTCTGTTTTTAACTCAACATCAAAGAGATTTTCATCCTTTACTTTCTAGGCAAGACTAATTTATGAGAATAATCACCTTAGAGCCTAACTACTGCGAGTGGTTACCACCTAAAAGCTTTATAAATGATTCTGCACAATATCGAGGCACCCATTTTAATGATGCCATACTATCTAGTAATCAACTGTATAAGCTATGTCTGTACTGTCTGTGTACATCTAAGTACATATGTTATGTGTATGTATAAGCTTTGCTAATGGATAATCAAAATTCATGTGTAGTGTATGTATTTGTGCCAATAACCTGCTAAAATTGCAAGTACAAACTAATTTACAAACATTTATTCATGTACCATATTTATGTAGAGAGTTGTACATACCTTTCTTCTCTGAATTCAGATAATTCAAACTATAGGAATCCCTGTGCATGTTGGAAGATGTGTTATTCCACTTACAAATCAGACTTTTGGTTAGTAAAACAAGAGTCAAAAGCAAAGAGTGCCTAAGATTGCCAGGGTCCTGTCTGGCACTATCTCCTGCTTTAAAACATGTTGTAGTCTGGCCATCCCTGAAGAAAAGCCTTCCGTAGAAGCAACAGACTAAACTAACGACCACCCCAAATCAAATCTCCCTTTTCTGAGCAAGCCTACTAAGAAAATAGTAATGCGCCTCTTCCTAGCACATCTGCCCACAATCAGGTACCAGGCCAGGATTTGGAACTAGAACTCTGTTAGCATTGATGGGTTTTCTTCTTCTACCAGTGGATAAACAGTCAATGTCTATTTTCATTCTCTTGGATCCGTCCTCAACATTTGATTGAGTGGAACATAGGATACTGCGCTGCAACCCGAGAGTGGTTGAGAGGTGTAAGGAAATACTCTAAACATGGTTTGAATCAATCATTCTGAGGGCCTTAATATTAGTGGTACGAAACTACACTTCTGCCACAAGAGCATTCAGCTGTGGTAATACAAAGTTTACCTTCTCCTATGACCTACCACCTAATATTTACACCCAGCTGCTGGGGGAAACTGTGGCACTTGATGGGGGTATGTCAACAATACTTACATAACATATAACTGTCATTCCCAGCCTATGCTAACACCACTGTCACACAGTTGTCCAGTATCTGGCAACTGTTGAAAAACTGCAGAAATGCACCTCCTCAACAATGTTCCTCCTCAGCAGCATGCTGAAAAGCAGAGGAAGCAGACTGTTCCCTCGGGGATTCCATAGATGAGCATTCTTGGGAAGGAGGAACATTTGCCCATCACCATTCTCTTGACCTGCCTGAGAGGGATGATTGAAGCCATCCTAATGTTGCACTTTCCCTCTTCTGTTGGATATTGTGTATTGATTAGCACCAGCTTGACTGACTGACTCTTTCAAAGGGTCCAGACGGATCCAACTGTATAAAGCAATGATATTTTTCCCTCCCTCAAGCCATAGATATCAGAAGGTCATCCATGTATCTGCTTTGTCCTGTTGTGCATTCTGATTGTGAAGGTATAGGACTAAGCAGATCAGCAAAAAAAAACCCAGAAAATATTTTGGGGAGTTTTGTCATTGACCTCAGTGGAGCCAGAATTTCACCTACAGTGTTTCTTTTATTGTCAACAAAAAAAAAAAAAAAAAAGAACGGTACAGTGCTTCGGGACCTATTGGTAGATTTCCTTCTTGGAAGAAGGCACTGATGGTTGGGGAGTTTTGTGTCCAGTTGCTCCTTGTTCATTTTCAGGAGCAATGAGTGTCAAATATTTGTTTAATGTGTGGTGCCTTTAACATTTTCAGAGCTTCCAGGCTTCCATTTGAGTGAAATGGTCTTTGTTCTCTCTGCTAGCCAGGACAGATGATACCAAACAAGACTGCCCCAGTTGCTCTATTTAGTGAAGAAAAATGCAAAATCTTTACCGTGAGCAGTATTTGCTCTGGTTAATGTAGTTTTGTTGGATTAGCCAGTCCATTCGGAACAGTTCCACTGATTGGGATTTTGCAGATCCTGTAGGACAGGCCTGGCATTACCAGGGGACGGTAAAAGGCACATTTGCCCTCCCCCCAGACGATCTTCAAGGGGCCCCAAATTATTGTCAAAAAGGTCAAAATATGTACAGAATTATCTAGTCTTCAGCATTGGAAGAGACAATGACAAAATACTGACACAGTAGCCAAGTTTTACTTGTTTAAAACTTAAAATCCAAGATTTTCCAGGGATCTAACTAGTACCTAGACTTCTGGAAGGTTGTTTTTTTCTTTAAAAACTTTAGGGGGCCCAAAATACCACCTACCCCCACAATAATGGACCCTAGATCTTATTCTGGGAAGAAGTTTATTTTGCTTTCTTCACAGCCCCACTGCATTCCTGAAAGTACCCCTTGCAGTGCTGTCAATCTGCTTCAACATCGTAGACGGCAGAGTAAAAAGGCCATGATCTCCACTTTGAGAAGGTGGTGGCCCAATCAAGATTGATGCCTGGTTCCTATGGCTACATCATCTATCTCAAGCAGGATTTCAGTATGTAAGTCCAAAGGCATCCAGAAAATTGAAGGATTCCATGTTCCTGAAGGTCCTTGGGATGTTTTCAAGTTCAACTCCTGTTGTCCAAGTTAATGTTGTTACTTTACTGAGTAAATAAACCAGAGCTGGCTTAGCTCTCACTAGAGTACTTCCTATAGGCAAGATGCAGATGTAGGTTCTGATCAAGTCAGTGTGTTCTCCCTAAAATTAAAAATTAATAGCTCAATGTATAGTGCAGAATTAAAAGTGTTACAGCTTTCAAAATGAATTTCTAATCCTGCCAGTACAGCTGCATTGCAATAGAAGATTTACTAGCAGTAGACTGGAGACAATAACAGCTACTTTTTTTTTTTGTAATGCCTGAGTTATTGTTTTTTTAAACACTTATCTAAGGATGTGCCCACGAAAACTTGTACCCTGTAGTACTGTTATTCCCCACCAACCTCCCACCCCATCTACAACATTGATCATAGAGAAGCACCTTTGAAAAGTAACTGTATTCTCAAGAGGCTGAAAAAGTAAACAAGTCTTTTTTTTTGTACCTTCATCAATCTGGATTATTTTTAAAGAGCTGATCTACTCGATACTGTGGTGACAGATATCAGTATAAACTTCCCCATAAAGGAGTTCAGCTCAGTTCATATTTTCTGTAATCATTCTTTGTGTAAATACGTTACTTGCACAGAATAGGCACCGTGCATGGGATACACTAAAAAAACCACACTGCAACCTCAATCTTATCTCCAAAATACACTAATTCTGTGATCCACACCAGATTGTAGCACTTTATTATTCTTCATTATCCATGCCTGTTGTTGCTGCCATCTGATTCAATCTAAAAATACCTTCCATAGCCAACACCTGCTCCATGTGCTATCTAAAGAGTTAAACTAAACTAGAAGAAAAAGTCACTTAATCTTTTGATTTATGAAGTTTACAACAAAGTTTAAGAGTGTATGAAGGTGACCTAGAGCAGCCTCAAAACAGGATAGTAGTGATACACAAGCAAACATTATTTTCTAAGTCTTCTTTTGTAAGAAGTTGTTAAATGACTAAATTATAGCATCTGGTCGAAACATATTCAAAAGGTGGATAGAAGAAAGGAAAATTGTGAACTTTTCCCTTAATAATTACACATTTAAAAGATTAAGCAGTTTTGCAACAAGTAAAATGACTACTATACAGTTCATAATTACTGTAAAACAACTGTATTTGTTACAAAGCTATCCCTGCCAGCTCCTAGTTTCATCAAAATCAACATCCTCTTTACATAACTGTACCCATTATGATATTCAAATTCCTTGGCTCAAGGAACATGCTTCTAAAAAGAAGTTGTGCCAATATTAATCTCATCTGAATAGGATGGTGGATAATAGTGTGAAGGTCTTATGTGTTCTCTGTATTTAAGTTTGGGGATCAGAGAAAGTAGATGCAAGTCATTAATCACATCATTGTGGGGTTCTTTTATTGTTTCCATGAAGAAACATCAAACTGCATGGCTGGTAAGCTTGCCCTTTCTGTCAGTTAGAAAATGATAAAAGTGTTTCTTAAAATAATCTTAGTCTAATACTGTGACTTTCGCACACAATACAAAATCACCAGGTCTCTACCATACTTCAAAGGAAATGATTAGCAATGAATGCTTGCTTTCTCTCTCTTCCTCACCCCACCCCCCCTTTTGCAGAGACACTTTAAAATGGTAAATCTACTAAGTGTTGATAGTACTTGGCTGGATTTTTTTTTTCCTTTGGAGTATTTAATCATCCTGTTAAAGGCAGAAATCATTTGCCTAAACTGAGAAATAATTCCAGTAATGAGATATGCAAAACAGACACACACACACACACAAAGCCTTCATTCCTAAAAGATTCGCTTTCTGAATTGGTAAAAAAAAAAAAAAAAAAAAAAAATGAATCTATATCTGCAGTGATAAAGCTGGAGTCCTCACTCCTCGGTATCTCCATCTTCAGTTAGATTGCTTGCAGATCTGCTGAAATTAGATGTCACTGTAAATTATAGTGTAGGCCGAGTTACTAGCCAAGGCTATGAAGGGTAGACACATAAAAACAAGGTGCTATTGAAGGTAATTGCTTCTGATCTTAAAGTTCTAAGTGACAAAATTGGTGCTGATGTGGTATTTGCATCAGAGGCTCTCTTTTAATTGACACTGACTAGATCTAGGGCATCTCTCCCCCTGCGTGGCTTTATTTTTGCTTCTTAATTCTTAAAATCCACCTTGCAGAAAACAGCAGACTGCAAAACATCATTCGCCTTAACAGAAAAAAGGTGACTGCTATATTTTCGAGGGGGGGGGAAGAGATGTTATTTTCCCCCCAACAGACACACACACACACACACACACACAAACCCCAAAATTAAATTAATGATAAAGTCAGTTATGGACAAAAATCAGGAAGAACTCTCCCAATAACAAATATTGTCTTCTTTAATGAGGGAGGAAACAAAAAAGCATGATCTGCTGGGCTGCTTAGAGAAGAAAATTCATGATACTGTGATCACTGAAACAGGTAATAAAGTGACAGAGAAAAATCCTATTCAGTGGCCCATAACATATGTCAGCAAGTTACAGAAATAAATTGCACAAGACCAGGTTTTTTAAAGTATTTACGTACCTAAGCCATTCTGAAAATCCCACTAGGAGGCTATCTGGATCTTTAGGTATCTAAATACCTTTGAAAATCTGGCCCACAGTGCACTGATCAATAATATGGCTACAATTCCTAATAGAAACCAGTGTTTGTTCTCTAGCAGATTTATGTATATAGCTAATCTCAAGATCTACCTCATCAGTATATGTTCCCCAGCAAACACTGTGCATGCCTACACAGCCATTAGGTAACCTGCCCTCAGGGGTTGTGATAATGCAGTCCATGGGCCTGTAAGTACAAAGTAGTTCTTGCTGACCACAGAAAACAGGCAAAATTCACTCCAAACATTCACATGCTTCAAAAATTGCATGCACCCGTATTACGGCCAGGTGTAATTCACTCTACTCATATAGAACCTCCACTGCTGTGAAAACCCACTCCCCACCTCTCTAGGCTGCTATTCCAATTTGCATAGTTATTGTGGTTCCTCTTTGCCAAAAGTATAGAATAATAGGTGCACTAGATTCAGCACAAATAAACATGGATCTGCAACTCCTCCCTTGGCCTGGCCTTGGCCGACCAGCCTCTGCAGGCCTAGGGCAGAAACCCTTTTCCAAATGCAGGAGGAGAATGCAGCACATCCCCAGCAGGATTAAAGTGATGTAGAGGATCTTTCCACAGGTTATCTCCACCGCAGGTGAATTCCATCCCCTATTGGCAGCCCATTGAACCTCCCTGGTGCAACTGATTCCCCTGTAAAGTAGGAATACATCTTGCAAGGGGCTAGAGAGGCAACTATATATGGCAACTTGGCTAAGCGCATAGACCATACACTCCTTTTTCCTTGGTTACATCTCACTATCCTTCTTGGCAACTTTTGTCATGGTGACTCTGTTGAGTGAGATCTCTACATGTGTACAAGGGAGCCAGAACTGGTCTGGTCATCTGTCATGGGTCTCAGGCAAGACAGCATGCGTGTGTACCATTTTTTCCCCTGCTACAAACATATGTCCAAAGTCAGAATGTTTATTAGTCTATAGCAGTAAGGCCCATCCTCAAGCTTTTTTATTTTACATAGTAAGCCATGATTGGCAGGAGGATGCTTCATGAAGCCTCTAAATATTGTCATTCTCAGGAACTTGATCACTGAATACATGAATGTTTGAGAGGAAGGAACAATGTTACTAGCCATGGTGAGCAAAGAAGGAAAGCTCTCTGCTCCTAGGGCCAGATCTTCAGCTGGCAAATCTAACTCTTTTTTCCATGATTCCTACAAAAAAACCACACACACCTTGAAAATAACCAGGAGGCTGGCGTGCTGAGACTACGGCCTATCATGCTGACTAATATTGTCTCCTAGTAGTCCCTCCATCAGCCTGTTTGTATCTAACCTTTTTATTCTGTTTGTACAGAGTCTAGCACAATGGGGTCCTGGTCCATGACTAATACCACAATAATTCAAATAAATGAAATGTTTATGGCCCTTTCTGTCCAATCCTGCAAACAATTACGCACGTGAGTAATTTATGAGGAGTAGATGGAACTACTCCCGTCAGTGAAGTTACTCAGGTAACCAAGTGTTTGCAGGGTCTGGCTCTTAGATTGTATTTGAGCTCCTGATTTTGAAATATATACTTTGTAGTTAGAGACATACCATTGAATAAAGCCTTTAATATTTTGGACTTATAAACAGACTTGAATATACCACACTTCCATTTTCATAGATCTGTAAAGCAAACAATCTTCAGAACAGCATAACTGAGATACAGGAAAATACCCTGAATAATTTCTTCTAATATTTGATCAAAAATGTGATTATCTTCAGCTTTGTTTGTAGCTCCTTAATGGTGATCACTTCTCATGAATATTCTGACATGATAGTTGCTTTCAGAAAGTTTGATGAAACAATAGAGTTAATGTGATTGGAGAAAATTCACAGAAATTGAATTTTGAAAAGTTAATGTTAGGTTCATCCAGTCAGGTGACAGGAAATGTCACATGTGAACTCTGTATCCAGTCAAAAAGCAACCAACACATTTAAAAATGTAAATATTTAATATTCAAACTATTTGCAAATGATTTCACATATATTTTTTTTAAAATTGCTCACACAAAACAATTAAATTCATCACATACAATATTTGCTCTGAATTATTTGCTCACATCTGTTTAAACTGATCAGGGACTGGGATGGGGACAGTCATTCTTAGTAGTTGGAGCAAGAGTCATGCACTGAAGCTCGGAGCCAAAGTCAGAAATTGGAGCCCAGGGTCAGAGCCAGGTTACCCGGAGTGAGTAAGGCTGCTCCAGGGCAGGGGAGAAGCAGGCACAGGAGCAATCCCAACTCTAGGCAAATGCTTGAAGCAGCCATTACCCTGCTGCTGCACCTGGTCTTAAGAGCAGGGTCTGCTGATCCCCTCCACCAATCAGATGGTTGGGACAATCAGACAGCTCAGCTGGGGACCAGCTGTGCTCTAGACTGCCTAAGGGTTAAGCTAGAGGGTAAGCAGGCTAGCTGCTGGCCCTTATTCCTGACAAAACTGTAATCAGTGTATGCACCTAATTCTGCCAAGGTTTCTCTATTTCACCTGCGTCAACTCCTCGTCTCTTCAGTCTTTCAGCTTGTTTTCTTAGGCACTTTGTTAAAAACACGTGCATGTTTGCATTTTAAAAATTGAAAAGGAAATAATACAGGAAATGCAATAAAAATGACTCACACAGATTAGTACAAAGCCCATGACAATGGCTAAGCATTTAGTGTGCTGAGACTGCTACTTAGTCTACCCAACACACTAGCTTCAGTGATAACTTGTCCTACATCTGTCCCCTGCATTTATTTCTGTTTTCCTGTTGTGTCTGGACATATGGCAACATTGAAAGCTTTTTAGAGCAGGGACCGTTAAATTATGGGTGTGTGCAGTGCCTAGCACAAATGGGTCCTGATCACTGATCTTGGTTCACTTTACCTTCTTTTATTTTCCAGAGAGTTTATGTGTCAACTACTAACCTACTTGTGTTCTAAAACCAAAGCCAACACACATTAAGGTGAGAGATCCACTAGCAGATAAGCTAACAAATAAACTAAGAAAATTAATATTTGCCAAATGCATCTTCTAAGGGTGCCTCCTATTCTATTTTTGTTTGTTTCTTCTAAGTCATTCCATTGTGCCTACAAATGACAGAGAAAAAATACACTCCAGACTTACATTTATTCCCTTTTCCATTTCATATTTAAATAATGTATTTCATTTAAATGCCCTAGCTATTATAGACGCATGTCCTGATAAAACTATTAGGAAAGAAAATACAAAAAAGCTACAAAATCACCTTCAAAGCCACCATAAAAATCACAACAAAGGAATAAGAATTTAAAACCTCAAAGTATTTTAATCACTGAGGCCAAGGGGACAAACGGAGGGAGGAGAGGGATTGCATTTCACATGGGGTTTTTTCTGCAATTTAAAAATCCTCGCACTTCAGCAATAACCCCAAAATAAAGTAATTGTATTTCAAAATACACAAAGAAATTGAAATGAGATGTGTCATTTTTATTTCTTTCTGTCCATTAGCCATTCTTTCTCTTTGCATGACATTCAAGGCAGATCTGAAGTCATAAGAGCTTGTGAGCACCTCCATTCTTATTCAGCTATTATGGTTGGCTTCTATTTTTCTTGTTTAAAATAAGCATGCAATTTGCTTTATAAGGTGATTCAAGTAAGTAGAAAACTGAATACTCAGTAATATTTGGAAACTCCTTGAACATTGCAGCTCTTTTCAGTTTTTGCTTATACACAACATTAATTATTTTTGCAGCCTGGTTGAACTGAACAAACCACAAAATAAGTATACAATCAAATTGCTAACAAAATCTTTTCCTATACAGCTAATTTTTGAGTAACATGTATACAAGCAAAAATCTGGTTTTAGTGAATTTTGGCATATAATAAAAGATGCAAAATTGGAAAAACTAAAAACAAACAAACACCCTCAGCACAATGTCCCCATGCTGCAATGTATATTGCAGTTCCTTCCAACTGATAATTCTCACCAGAAAGCTTTCATATTAGAACCTTAATCTTCCTTAAAAATTCTCCCCAGATAAAAGCATATAATTTGTACAATCCAGTGTACCTGACTGTCAGGAATGGATTTATTAGCTTTGCCTGCTTGTGACACAGAGGACCACTTTCCTATCCTGCTCTTTTTGTATCTCACTTTAATGATTAGAACGATTTCCATCATCTGCTTCCACTTTCAGCTTCAAAACTCTTGTCTTTGTCATTTATCTAAAAAGCAGGATTCTAGCAAGCAAATACAACTTGAGATGGAGTAAAGTAACCTTTGGGAACTCCACCTCCAAAACATGATTTTTTCCCCCCTTTCCCTCAACATTTCAATAACATTAAACCCTCCAACATAGCCTTGTAATCTCTGTAAAGGTACCTGCCTGATGCTGACAGATAAACACACGATGACAAGGCATCTCCCATGGGCCTCAAAGATTGGGAAGAATCTCCAACCTCAAAAACAATTTCATTCTAGTTTGACTTTAAGTTTGGTGAAAACACTTAGTGAGCAAAATATCCATGCATCCAATCATACACACCCTTCCTCTTCCTCTCATTGGGACTTCCCGAGCATTGCCCATCCCAAATGTTCAAAACTCCTGAATCTGGCTCCAAAAAAACCCATAAGTTTGGCTTAAAAGACATGAGATATTTAAAATATAACATGCTTTGCATTCTTTTCATTTGTCTTCTGGTTTCTGAGCCTACCAAGGTGTACTTAGGACCCTTTTTGAAGCATTTCTCCACAACAATTAGGGTTAGAGACTTACTGTTTTTGTTATTTTAATGAAAGCTGAGATTCTCACATAGTCATGAGGACAGACTGACAATATCCTCCAACATCCTGAATGAACTTTACTGAATTAAGTTAAACTTTATTTAATTTAGTTTAATACTTTGGGGCCTATTGCATTAAAAATGCAATTGTGTATGTATTATTGTGGCTTTAAGTAAAAACAGAAAACATTGTGAGACTCACAAAAAAATCATGAGAGTTGGCAACACTGCTTTTCCTGAAAAATAACTGTGTGCATGACTGGGCCTCATAGGTCCAAGCTACTTATGTGATGCTAACTATAGCATCCTCTATGGGCAACTCAGCCTTCCAATTACCCCACTAACTCTCTGGCTAATATAATACTGTGTCTTTACTGTCTGTTAAGGTTTCCTCTCTATGTCAAATCTACAAAGAGACAATAGAGTTCCCTTCCCATACCCTCCCCACCCCACCCTGGCAAAAAAATTAGCTTCTTTCACTAAGAGAAAACTGGCAGAGTACAATAATATTTAAATGCTTAGGGACCACTAATGGCTTTTCGGGCACTACTGTGTTAAGAAGGAAATTTGTAGTTGATTATGACTTGAAAATGTGTTCTCTGAGCTACACACTGTGACTTTTGAACTGAAATATTTGAACCAGGTCTGTCACAATGGGGAGGAAGTAGGGGCCATTTCTTCCCCTGAAGCTGTTCTGATGGGAGCTGGGAGCTCTACTGAGCAACTAGTGTCCTTTACCTGCTAACTGCCTGCAGCCTCACAAGTGGGAAGGAGGAGAAAGTTGCTTTGATTACCCCATTACCTGCTTCCACGCAGGGCTATGGGAACCATCGGAAGAGGATAGGAGCTTGACTGGCCATCCCAGATCTAAAAGAATGGCTAGCAACAATAGCTCTCCTCCCCAACAACCACCCAAAGTGGCCCAAGAGATAGGGAAAGGAGAAAGCTGATAGCCAACAGTGATTAATGCCTTTTTGATTTTCTACCCCCATTCCTGGAGCAGATTGCAGCAACCTGGAGGCTGCTCATACTTTCTTTCAGAATTTACCTAAAAATTTCACCTATGGTCAGGGACAAAGATAGGAAAGGTCATCCCAAAAGGAATATGCTTGAGAATGTTGTGAGTAACTGAGAGGGGACAAGCGGGGACTCAGTCAGAAGGCTTGTCTTACAAACCGCTATAATGTGAAAATAAAGGGAAGAAGTATTCCATATTATTATAGCTACATGTAGCTGCACTACATAATGCCCTATGCAGCTACATATTGTATGTAGATATAATTATAATTTTCAAAGTTATATAAATGGCTTTGCTGAAGCCTCATCATGGTTTCCATTTCCTACCTGTAAACATACACACACACACCTACATTAGGGAATACGTGTAAAGAATAGTGCAGTGTAGCAGTATTGTGTGAATCTCACAAGCAATTCAGATGCACAGCAAAGCACAAAACCAAAGGTGTTTGCTTCCAGCACCTGAGAAGTCAGATATGGGACAGAGATTGCTGCACTATTAGTTCATTTATTAAATGATAGTACTTAATTTCATTTACAAAATATTTTGATCATTTTTTTCAAAAATTGTGCAGATATATTTGTATTGCAATTAGTTTAATTATTTAGGCCTGATTCTGCAAACATTTAATTATGTGTGTTACTTTACTCATAAAATTAGCCCTATTGAAGTCTATGAACAACTCAACATGAGAAAAGTTAAGCATCTGCTTAAATATTTACAGGATCAGGGCCTGAGAGCTGAATTCAGCACTAAGTATCTGATCTAAAGTTCACTGAAGTCAATGGGAGTCTTTAGTTGCTCTGGGCTTTCGATCAAGCCATAACCCTCCTGGGCTATTTAGTATGACAATTAGTTTGTTTTAAACATCTTAAGGAAATGGGAGTCCAAAACAGCTTAGATGTAGCAATTTCCTAGGTTACAGTGTAGTTTTTATTTTATTGTTTTTTAATATATAGGAGAAGAGTATTTTATAGCATTTAGAAAACACTCTTTTAAAAAATGTTAATGTAAATTTAAAATGAATGAGAAGAAAATGCTTGAAAGCCCTAGAAATGTGAGGGTCATAAAACCCTTCATTGAATTACTTGAAACTGGCAGTACTGAAGCTGTTCACTGCCTGCAGAGTATCTTTGAAGTTGACATAGTGCTAATAGGTGAAATGGTGGTTTGATTAAAAACCCTGTTTTTATTTTATTAAGGAGAAAGTGCAAGCTATACTGTTCAGATGAGTATTAAAACTGCATTTCAGACTGACTAGTTCATCTCTGAAAAACAGATTTGGAAAGGATGTGAATTCAAATTGATGGTTTTCCTGAGAGTTAGTGACCATGTAGACTTTCACAGTCCTCTACACTGATGTGTTAAACTTGAGATCAAAATATTATTTCATTTTATTTAAATACTGGAAGTTAAAAGGGTTATTGATGTATGACAAGTTTTAGGGTGGAAGTTACTATACAAGCACTGTATCTTGGGAATTAGACAAAATTCCAGATAAAATTTCAGGTACTGCATTTCTGATACCCCAACTCATATGCTGATGTACCCATTAACATTTTTAAAGGTCTCTCATGCTGAAATTAAATGCAGTAGGCTTAGATAGGTTGTGTTGCTGTCTCTGTTAAAGGAAAATTCATTGCCATGGTTAACTGTGTCAGTCTTCTATTAGATGTGTATTGGTGCATCTTTTATGAGAGGAATATAGGCTGACGTGCCATGTTTAGATGAATAGGAATATGTCACATGGATCATGACATTTCCACCCTTTTAGTCTACTAAATAATAATAATGTTTAACATAATTAAACTATACTTTGAATAAAACTGTTGCAAAGTTTCCCTGAGGCAAATACCCAGACCACTTTCAGGAGAAGTACTGTAATTCTGTGTTCCAGAGTAGCAGCCGTGTTAGTCTGTATCCTCAAAAAGAACAGGAGTACTTGTGGCACCTTAGAGACTAACAAATTTATTAGAGCATAAGCATCCGAAGAAGTGGGCTGTAGTCCACGAAAGCTTATGCTCTAATAAATTTGTTAGTCTCTAAGGTGCCACAAGTACTTCTGTTCTTTTTGTAATTCTGTGAAGGAATGAAGACAGCATGGTGAGAGCTACTCAAATTGAAGGTAGCATCTGTAGCAAAAGAAGTGAACTTTCCTGGGGCCTACAATGGTTTTATATTTTCACTCTGTAATTACTTAATACTTACACACTAATGTGCATAAATCCTATTAAAATGAATCTCTGCAGAAATATCCTGCCCAATGCCCTCCACCTTGTGTAGTCATTGATACCTGTGCAAAGTGCTACTATTCTGATTCAGCAGTGTTATATATTCACTTTGCACATGTGTAAATGACTGCCCAGGGTGCAGAGTAGGTGGAAAATCAGGCCCCTGTGTGTGTGTGTGTGTGTGTGTGTGTGTGTGTGTGTGTGTGTGTGTGTGTGCAGGGTTGGTGCAAGGAAGTTTGGCGCCCTAGGCGAAACTTCCACCTTGCGCGCCCCCCCCCCGTCAGCCCTGCGGCAGCTCCCCACCACCCCCCGCCCTGAGGCCCCCGCCCCTGGCGGCAGCTCCTCCCCCCCCCGGGGAGCCATGCGGCAGCTCCCCACCCCAGCTCACCTCTACTCCGCCTCCTCCCCGAGCATGCCACCCCCGCTCTAATNCCCCACCCCAGTTCACCTCTACTCCGCCTCCTCCCCGAGCATGCCACCCCCGCTCTAATTCTCCTCCGCTCCCAGACTTGCGGCGCCAAACAGCTGATTGGCACTGCAAGCCTGGGAGGCAGGAGAAGTGGAGCGGCAACCGCGTGCTCGCGGAGGGGGCGTGGGAACGCTGTAAAAAAAAAATTGGGAGCACCACTTTTTGGCGCCCCCAAATCTTGGCGCCCTAGGCAACCGCCTAGTTTGCCTAAATGGTAGCACCGGCCCTGTGTGTTTGTGTGTGTGTGTGTCTCCAAAACTAATAGCAACTATGGATTACTTCAAACTGTGGCGTTTGCTACTTAGTTTTCATGCCAGCTGTAGAAATACTGTCCACAGAGTCTTGTGACTAACATTCAGAAGTTCTTATGCCGCAACATCACTCATAGCAGTCGGAGGTAGCACTGGTACTAAAATATCCAGTCCTGGCTTACTTTTTCAGTATGGAATTGCACTATTGCTTAAATTTCCCTCATGGTGTGGGTATTTATTTTAGCTTTCCAGTCAGACAAACCAAACCACTGCAGACCCTCTGTGAGAAAGTCCAACACATGTGAAAATCTACATAAATCAAAGGGTGACATCCTCACCCACTCTTCAACTCTTTTACACAGGGCTGGAGCAGCATAAGCAGACCCTAAAAACCTGGTTCTGGACAAGAGAGGATTCCCTCTGACACAGGCCCCATAAAGCTGTTTTCTGGGTGCCCCCTCGCAAACCTCTTGTCAGGAGCAGGGTCACAGGACCCAGTGACTTGTCTAAGCTACACTAGTGGCTTTCCAGACCCTGGAATAGCCCTGATGGCGTGGGTGCTTAAAGCCACCTCTGTTCAGGTTTAAACATAAAAAGAAAGAGAGAATCAAGACAGTGCAACATCCAGGGTTTGCTTCTTCCTCCACATACACTATTCTGTGTCTTCAAACACTTTCTGAAAGTAGAGCTCTCTAAGTTCCTATATATAGGACCCCCTCTGGAGAAGCTTTTACTGTAAAAACTTTAGTGCTCACCCCCAAGCTGATAGTTCTGGCCTCCGAGGTGCACACAGAATCTCACCCAAATTCTCTACCTATCCTCCCCTTGCCTGAGTAGAACAGCAATGCCACTAGTTAATCCCATCATTCCCATCTCAGGGCTGGGCTCTCTCTCTGCCTCTAGCCAAATCACCACACTACATTCGGGGTACTTTATCTAGGTCTTTGGCTGTTCCTTTAGGCCTCTTTCCAGGCTCTTCCAAAGCCCTTCCCATGCCCTTTGACTTGAGAAATCCAACATCAAACCCTCTTCCCTTCAGATCTTTCAGCACTCTGAGCAAAAAAGGAGCTCTTATATGCTGCTTCTCTCCCAAGCCTTCCTTCCTTGAGGCCTACAGCTCCCATCTGTTATAGGACTGTTATAGGGGTTTGGAACGGGTCTCATATGAGGAGAGATTAAAGAGGCTAGGACTTTTCTGCTTGGAAAAAAGGAGACTAAGGGGGAATATGATAGAGATCTATACAATCATGAGTGGTGTGGAGAAAGTGAATAAGGAAACGTTATTTACTTGTTCCCATAATATAAGAAGTAGGGGCCACCAAATGAAATTAATGGGCAGCAGGTTTAAAACAAATAAAAGGAAGTTCTTCTTCACACAGAGCACGGTCAATCTGTGGAACTCCTTGCCTGAGGAGGTTGTGAAGGCTAGGACTATAACAGCGTTTAAAAGAGAACTGGATAAATTCATGGAGGTTAAGTCCATTAATGGCTATTAGCCAGGATGGGTAAGGAATGGTGTCCCTAGCCTCTGTTTCCCTTTTTGGGAAAGGGCTAATATACCTTGTACAGCCTCCAAACAACAATGTTGAAGTGTGTTAATGCAGTTTAGATTATATTGTGGTGGAAATCTCTTGCCTTTCTAAAAAACATTAAACCACAAAAATACTCTGCAGTGTTAGTGCTATTCCCATTTTACAGAGGCCCACAGAGTTTGCATGATCTGCCCAAAGTCAGCCAGTCATTGACAGAGCTAAGGGAAGGACAAGATCTCTCAGCTCCCAGTCCATTTTTCCAACAATGCCCTTCTCCCTATTGTATTTAATACCATAAAATAAGCATATCTATCCTTGATAAAGCACTTTTTAACAGAAAGGGGAGAAGGGGTTTTCTAATCTTTCAGTGTAATGCCCTTCACACACACACACCAGAGCGTATGGATGCATATACTGTTATCTTTTGAAACTAATAAAAACCAGCCACTAAGAAAATGTAGTAACATCCATCAAAGGTAGAGCTGCTCACGATCTGTGAAGCTCACCATGAGCTGCCGCTCACAATAAAGAAAAACTTGCCATGTAGAATTCATGAACCATATAATCTTCCACGTGAAAGCTGAAAGAACTGGCTTTCTGTACAAAGTGACATTTCACAGGACAAATTTAAGTTTAGCTTAGTACTTCTACAAAAGGGGGGGAGAGGTCACAGAAACTAACAGCATCAATCAGACTAGGAAATTGGAAAGGACAAAAGGGTAATACGAGTGAATTAATTCATTTACTTTGGCTATTTAGTGCTATTCAATGGGAATGGTGGTGTGCAGTATCCCAGTCCTGTGCAGCATTAATATATAGTGAAACAAAAATCACACTGATGACCTGCAGCTCGGTTTTATTAGCTTTGGTTCCTGGGTGCTACCTTTTTACATCTTTTAGGCAAACAGTTGTTTTTGCACTTCCAAGTTACATATTTTCCAGGGAATTAAAAGCTTGACTTACAGAAAACAAGGGCTTTATCATTTCATGACAGTTTAACCAAATTTATTCTTAAATATCAGTGAATGGGGAGAAGAGCCAGGAGGCTCTGAGATGCTGACCTCCAAAATGGTCTGAGTAACATGGAGAGAGCTGGTGGCACACTCCATCCAGCCCCAAGGGATCCTGGGAAACCACAGAGGTGAAGGTATCAGTGTGGAAGCCTGGTATCTCTGTACTGCTCTCCTGAAACAAATCTGACAGCACAGATCCTACAGAAGATCTGCTGTCTTTGCAGATTAGCAGCTGTAGGGGGGCTTCAAGCATCATTAACTGCTAATCAGATTTCCAAATGGGAAATCTCTGGGGTCAGCCAGAGACAATGGGCTACCAGCATTCTGAACCTCCACTCATCTGCCCTAAAACAAATTCACACGGTGGTTCAATCCCACACAGCCGCAACTGAGGGGCTTCTACAGGATTCCAGAAAAGCAGACATGATGCCACAAACCTCTTCTATTCCCCAGTGCGAGGATCCTCTGGATTTATGTCCCCTGTGTTTGCAGAATGAGAAGGAACGGTCCAGCCACAGGTGACTACATGCTAATTGTATGAGCTGACGGAGGAGCACGCAATTTCACTTAACAGGTAATAAATCTCAAATTAATTTTCCTGTCATTTGTAGTGTGGCTTAGAAAGCAACATAATGACACATACTGTGTATTATTCTGCATAATTGCCATGCAAATAAAGGTTGCATATGGAATAACAGTCACATTCCATATTCCGGACTATGTAGCAACCCCACACCCTGGCCTTGGACTGAGAAATGGCTTCATCTCCCCAGCCTCCTTATACTCTCCACACTTAGAGCTCAGATACTTTGGATTTATGCTGTTGAAATAAATTTGGCCCTGAGTAAACTTGTAGCGCACATACCTGAATTTGGCCTCATACTCCCCATGGGCTCCCAAGGCACAGGACTCTGCTGGCCTTACAGACAAACAAATGAATCTCTTGTTCTTCCTGCAGTCCAACACTGAGCTCCCAGAAGTTCTAAGCATGCACTGCTACAGGCTGGGGACCGACTGGCTAAGCAGCAGTTCTGCAGAAAAGGATCTAGGGATTACAATGGACAAGAAGCTGGATATGAATCAACAGTCTGCCCTTCTTGCCAAGAAGACTAATGGAATATTGGCCTGCATTTCTAGGAACATTGCCAGCTAGGGTAACCAGATGAGAGGAAGAAAATATCAGGACACAATTGGGGGGGGGGGTGGCCACCGGTGAAGAAAAAAAAAGCCGAGTGCTGCCGGCGGAGCGAAATATCAGGACAGAATTGCATCCCGACCAAATATCGGTCAGGACGCGGGACAAACACCTAAATATCGGGACGTCTGGTCACTCTATTGCCAGCAGATTGATGGAAGCGATTATTCCCCTCTATTCGGCACTGGTGAGGGCACATTTGTAGTATTGCATCCAGTTTTGGTACCCCCACTATAGAAAGGATGTGGACAAATTGGAGAGAGTCCAGCAGAGGGCAACGAAAATGATTAGGGGGCTGGGACACATGACTTATGAGGAGAGGCTGAGGGAACTGGGGTTATTTAGTCTGCAGAAGAGAAGAGTGCGGAGGGATTTGATAGCAGCATTCAACTACCTGAAGGGGGGTTCCAAACAGGATGGAGCTAGGCTGTTCTCAGTGGTGGCAGATGACAGAACAAGGAGTAATGGTCTCAAATTGCAGTGGGGGAGGTCT
Source organism: Trachemys scripta elegans (assembly GCF_013100865.1). Lineage (NCBI taxonomy): Eukaryota > Metazoa > Chordata > Testudines > Emydidae > Trachemys > Trachemys scripta. Next base: position 126,318,785 of record NC_048300.1, on the reverse strand, counting down.
AGATTGGATATTAGGAAAAACTATTTCACCAGAAGGGTGGTGAAGCACAGGAATGGGTTACCTAGGGAGGTGGTGGAATCTCCATCCCTAGCGGTCTTTAAGGCCTGGCTTGACAAAACCCTGGCTGGGATGATTTAGTTGGGGTTGATCCTACTTTGAGCAGGGTGTTGGACTAGATGACCTCCTGAGGTCTCTTCCAACCCTAATCTTCTATGATTCTATGAACTTGTGCAAAGTTGTGGGGAAATGGACCATTCTGGTTGGGTTGTATTTTACACCCATTTTGCACTCACTGGGCCAGATGTTCCAGTCTGGCCAAGCTTTTCTTGGGGCAATGGGCTGTGGGAATGGGGAGATGGTGGTAGCTTTAGCCACCTTTGCATCCCCCAATACTAGAGATGCCAGGCATGGGCTCACTCCTCAGTACAAACTAGAGAAGCCTGACAGCTAATCTATTTTGCACCACTTCTAAGTGGCCCCAGGAGATCAGAGAGACAATTGCAACACCAGTAAATGGCCAAATATTATATCTCTTCTATATTACATACTTACTGATAAAAGCAACAAACCATCCTTCATTATGTATACCTAAAGCTTTTAGTTCACACATGCTCCTAAGGAGAGAATGAACTAGAAGCAAAGATAAGGAGAGGAAAGGAAACAAATATAAGACACCTAGACTGTTGAGGAGGAGGAAGAAGAAAAATTGAAAAAGAGCAGATAGCACTTACAGGGCCATTACTATAGAGGTCATTGAGCATAAAAGTCCATTAACATAAGAGTAATTACCATGTAAAGTAATATTTTGTTTTATTATTGTATATGTCCAAACTATTTCAAGAATAGGACAGTAGATAGTGAGCTAGTCTATTCTCATGTACTTAATTCCATACTTTTCTGATGAATTCACATTAAATGAATTCTAAACATATAGTCAAGCTGAAATTAAATGATTTTAAATTCAAAATTATAGACACTCCTGTCTAATCTTGATTTGTGATTGCCTTGAGTTTCCTTCTTATTTGAAAACCTGAATGTTGGGTTGACTTTTGCCAATGTAGCTATTCCCTCTGTGAAAACAATTCAAAATCTCTGTCTAACTCAAGAGCTATCCACTTTTCAGCTGTGCTGCTTCTGCTTCATTCCTGCTCATCATACTGTGCTGCTGCAGAGATGGTGCCAAAACTGTATTCTAGTTTAGAAATCCGAGAAAGCATCACAATTGGCTGGTGAATATTCCCCTATGGAGTTGAAGAGATGTAAACCACAGCTTCTGATACTGCTATTTAGCATTCTGAACTCTTAACTTTATCCTCTAGCACAAATACACACATTTTTCTCTTCCATTAATGAATTTTTATAGCAGCAATATGGTAACTCCAGGTGGTGTGGTTATCATGAGATAATCACACCTCTAGAGGATGCCTCTTAACACCCTAGAGGTGGTGATAACCAGCCCCCCTGTCATGCCTTATTGCTTATATATATGCTGATGGCAGGAACTAAAAAGAATTATAAAACACAAACAGCATGCGGCATACAGAATTAACCTACACTGTCAATTTGTTAATTATAAAGGCCATGAACACTGCCAGTGAGCACCCTCTACATTTTTACACTGTCATCATAATTAAAAAGTTTTAGTAGATGGTTTTGTGTTGCAACAGCATCGATCAAAGTCCATTTCCTGACATGTGCAGCAAAAGCAATATGTTCCGCACAGATTATTTCTTGAATTGTATTACTTACCGTCATAGAGCTCTGTCATATTACCTATGTTGCACCAAATGTACCTGCCATGACTGCAGCAGCCTATTCGATTTCCAGTCTCAAACCCTGTCAGGCATGCACAAAATGGAATTATTGCAAGAAACTGAATTTTTGTATTATTCTGCAGAAAGAACATATTTTTTTCTACTTTTCTGCCAACTCTAGGGCTGATTTTGCCCCTCCACCAGCCCTTGCCCTTAGAAGGCCGTAAATATGCTGTTACTGGTTGGTGTGAATTCCCCATAATAAAGGAGCAGCATATGGCCCATGTAACTGATCCTACACTGCCCCTCCAAGAGACACCTATCTATGGAGTATTCTAGGGGTGGGTCTGGCAGCAAAGGGCATAGCTTGGGGATGAGAGTGTTTGTCTTACTAAAGGTAAGCATTTTGGGGGCAACACACAAAGAGATCACTGAAAGGCCACTGTAAATTAGATCAGCCTCTAAAGTTTCTTAACCCAGTGTGGCTCCAGGCCACACTATCCCCTGAAACAGGAAGACTACGGGTGATGCAAAGGTGGCATAAAGGTGGCTTTCCCCTGTAAACTGAGCCTTCTGTGCTGTATCTCTTGGGAAACACAGCACAGAATCTACCTAAACTACCATCAGTGTATGCCTTCTGTTGCAGAAGAGTTGCATTTCTTAAACTCAAGCCTCCAAATAGTTATCTATCTATGGAGCACGTCAGACAAACAAGGAATTCTCTCTCTTACAAAGGAGCAGAAGCAGAATTTGTAAAGTCATTGTAGTAAAGAATGTACTTTGGTTGAGATTTTCTTTAAAAAATATACCTATTTCACCTCAATGTCCAATTTGTTTACTATTTGTAAAAATGTAGATGAGGTGTCTGTTTCCTGTATTTTAGTATCTAGCAAGAGGAGCTTTTTGGAAGCTGATTGTCTATGGTAAAATAGAGGAAATGTTGAAAAACAACATCTTGACAATAACAACTCTCTTGCCTTTGATTCCCTATTCAGGTTGCATAATTGGTGCAGAAATAGGAAATAGATACAGGTCAAGTATGAGAACTAGCAAAAAAAACAGAGCACTTAGTTTAGGGAGTTGATAGAAAAAATATATTATCCCTAAACAATGCTATGTCTGTATTGCAGATAGGTAAATTGTGGAAATCTGTCACAATTACTGCCAAGTGCACAAAGTTCTATTACAAAAGCTTTTAATTTTGGCCAGATTCAAAATATAGAAAGGAACCTCCTTCTAGACTTGCTTGTGCCCCATCAGAAATGAATCTCCTATTTCCAAATTTCCCATACTTTGGTAGTTGTGTATTTTGCAGGTGCTACCTTTCTTCTCGGCAAGTATGATTTTAACTAGTGAGGACTGTTGATGGAGGAACTGGGATTAGGAGAGAAACTGTGGGTACAGACTAAACTGTTTCTCTGCAGTACAAGTAAAAAAAAATAATTGTTAATGCTTATCAGAGAAGATCCAGCAGGGAATGGTATTTTCAAAAACAAAAATATGTTATTTTAAAGATTACACTCAAAACAACAGAAGTATAAACTCTAGGTAAATGATGCTTAATTTGGGACATCTGTTAACATTACGTAGGGACACTGGGGCAGATTCTGATCTCATTTTACAGATGGGCAAGCACAATTTAAATGACTTCATTACAACACAAGGTGGGTGAGGTCATATCTTTTATTGGACTAACTTCTGTTGGTGAAAGAGACCAAGCTTTTGTCATTCTCCTCTTGGTGTCTCAGTTTACCTAACTGGATGGTGGGGTACCTATCTGTAGTTGTGGACATCTGTCTATTTTTGATTTCACCTGCGATAAGAATCATTGCCCTTACACGAAAGTTGGGTAGAACGACACATGAGGAATACGCTGCCTCTCAAGCAAATCACAACTTCTGCATGTCTCAACGTCTCCATCATTAAATTGAGGATAAACATATACAAGGTATCCTGAGGATTAATTGCTATGGGCTAGATTGTGTTTTGTTTCCAGGTTCGATGGGTTGTGGTGCACAGGCACTTCCCCCTCTTTTTATCCCACCATAATAACAGTCCTTTCATTCAGGGGAGCACTGAGGTAGCCTCACAAGACCAAATCACTATAATCTCACCCCCTCCACACCAACGACCTGAACCAGAGACTACTGAGGTCAATGGGAGTTCTTCCATGGTCTCCAATGAGTTTTGGATCAAGCCTCAAGCTGTTTGGCTGGCCAAGTACACAGGAGCAACATGATGCAGCACCTTAGGGAGTGGTCTATATTCAGTACCAGAAAGCTGTGGGACAGGAGGATCTGCACCTGAGACCACAATCCCTGCCCATTCCCATGCAGTGATGTTGAGCCATACCACTCCTAATGCAGACCTCATTTTAATCACATAACCTGGCCCTTAATGTTCACGTAAGGCTTTGAAATTTTGATGTGCCCCATAGTTAACTGACTTTCTGCTTAGAGCATGACTTTGCCACGTTAATTCTCAAACAATACCAATCTGTGTGAAATTTCTCCCCCATCACACATGAAGAGTAGCAGAATGGCTCAGTGTGCATCACCAAGTAGTTACTGGCCCGTAGAGTTCAATTACCCCTAATGTCACTACAGTTACTGGATATTCTTTATTTCATGTGTGAAGGGCTAGTGGTTTATGAACCAGAGATCCTGTGGTCTATTTCTGATTTAATCCCATAGGCTAGGGTCATCATCAGTGGCCCCCCTTATAAAAATACTGGAAATCAGCCATTCAGGCTGAGCTGAATCCACCACAGATAATTATGTAATAAAACAGACAAGAACTATATTGTGCCTATACGGCACAGGTCCACCCAGGGGACATTAAAAAGGAGCATCCCTCCTGAAGGAAGTTCCATGAGACATAGTACCAGAACATGATGTTACTTCATAATGAAGGGAGAAATTTCAATTTAAAAAAAAGTTTGACAAGTTTGATTTCTCAACTACAGAGCATGATCTATTTTAAAAACTTCTCAACATTTTATTTTTGACTACCACTTGTCTCTTTCTCATGCTTATTTTCCCTCTATTCAAAGGAGCATGGGTGCATCTGTGGACTTAGCTTTCTAAATACCACACTTTAGCCAATAAGACATTTTAGAAGTCAAGTACAGCTATGAAGCATACATAATATGGTTTTATGTTAACAGGATTAGAAGTGTATAATGGGCTATAATGGACTCTCAAATATATCATGAAACTATCTGAACTGTCTATAAAACTTTTTGTAAGCGTTTAAAAAAAATCTGACAGTATTGAAAGGAGACTTGGAAAGACTACCAACACAGAGCCTTTTACATTTAGCTCAGTTATTCAGTTTTGGATCAGATACTGACCATAACTCAATCTGACAACTCTTTGGTGGCCTACAAGAAATAGACTCATAGACTTTAAGGTCAGAAGGGACCATTATGATCATCTAGTCTGACCTCCCACATGATGCAGGTCACAAAGCCGTCCCAACCCCTTTCCCTTGACTCTGCTGTTGAAGTCCCCAAATCCTGTGGTTTAGAGACTTCAAGTAGCAGAGAATCCTCCAGCTAGCGATTTCTCTGTGCATCTCAAAAGTTGTCTATTGTAGTATCTAAGCACTTCCCAGATAAATTGGGTCTGCATGGAGAAGTCCCTACTAGACATTACATAGTTTTCTGCTCTTTTCCCTTTCTAAATTGTAGATAGCTCTGCTTGGGAAAACATATAATTTCCTTCCTTTATGTCTTTGCTCCCTTCTACTCCTTACATCCCTCAGCCCATCATTCTAGCTATGATTTATCAAAGAGAAGAGTCTAAAAGCAACAAGATTGACATTTTCTGGAGGCTCATTCCACTGCCAAAAACCCTCACTGGGGAAAAATATTCCCCACAATTCACACACTTTGTCCTAGACTTTATGAGCTGCTTGTCCCATGGAATACTTCACTCCTGGTAGGTTGTTGAAGGACTTGCCGTGACTGATGTAGCTGAATACTGATCCATAGATGACTTTGAAGGCCACAATCAATCAAGACTTTGTGCTGCTAGAGTGGTACAATGCCAATTTAACATATCTGGTCCAAGAATAACTAAACTAGCCATATTTTATACCATTTTGCAAACAGCACTTGAGAGACCTTCTATCTTCACAAGGTTTTCAAAACATTCTGAAGTTGAAAGCTGTTCTGATGATCTTGCTAAGAAGACATAGACTAGTTTGAGGCCTTTAATACTACCACTTACAGTAAATGAATTTTTTTCACACAACGCACAGTTAGTCTGTGGAACTCTTTACCAGAGGATGTTGTGAAGGCCAAGACTATAACAGGCTTCAAAAAAGAACTAGATACATTCATGGAGGATAGGTCCATCAATGGCTAATAGCCAGGCTGGGCAGGGATGGTTTCCCTAGCCTCCATTTGCCAGAAGCTGATAATGGGTGACAGGGGATGAATCACTTGGTTCCATTCATTCCCTCTGGGGCACCTGGCATTGGCCACGGTAAGAAGACAGGATAGTGAGCCAGATGGACCTTTGGTTTGACCCAGTATGGCCATTCTTATGTCCCCAAGAGCTCTATTCCAATAGCACCCATGGTTGAAAATCCCATATGGGACCTACCCATATTCCTGACACAACAGATGGATTTATTCAATGTAATGGTATATTGTTTGGCTTTGGGTTAGTGAAAGGTACCCATAAGTAACGGTATTAGATTATTATATATGTTAGACATACTCTAACAATTTCATATCACGTTTACTTAAAATGGAAGATTTTGATTACCCAGATATATTCTGGATAGCAAATAGAGCTGATGCATTCATCATAAAAGAGGTTTCAAGATCCATAGGAGGCAATGTTATATACTAGAATGTAGATACATCCCTTCAGTGTGTAATACTTTATTATCAGCCAAAGAGAGAGAGGCAGATTAGCCCTTTGAAATCTAGAATATGATTAATTTTGTCTTTAACATCACTATAGGCATCTACAAATACAAAAGGCTCAAGTAATATGGAAATATACAACAGGCTGTTTGGAGTAATATAGTATGTGGAAACCTGGAAGAGTGTTTTGAACATAAATATTTGTAGTATATTTAAATTAGATAGAATTGTACATCATTGGTGTATAATATAAAAAATAAAAGTAATGTCTTGCACTGCTCTGCCTTATGCTAAAGCTAATCTCTCTTCAGTGTAGGCCTGACATAAAGCCATTTGAAAAGACAATTAAAAAGCTCTCTGGCATCCATGTATATATGTAATTAAGTCCTTAGTGTGCATTACTCCCACATGTCAACAGGAGTTACAGTAGGAGGAAGAGGATAATAGACTCCCACCCCATGTTTCTTTTATACCATCCCCATTTAGATGGATTTCACGTGCAAGAGACAACTGCAGCAACATTCTTAGCTTAAGAGTGAGTTTTCTTTTAAATTTGATTGCAAAACCAACAAAACAGCCAATTAGTCTTTCTTGCTGTCACACTATATCACTACAAAGAACTTTCTATAAATAATCTTTGTGTAATGAGATAGAATGGCCTCCCTCCAAACCTGATGGGGAGGGACCACTACACTCCCCCAGTCACGGACCCCAACCCTGGGGTAGCAACCTACTCACTCTAGGTCAGAAGGACTGTGCCTTGTTTGTGGCTTACCTAAGGTTACCATTCGTCCGGATTTACCCGGACATGTCCTCCTTTTTGTGCTAAAAATAGCATCCGGGGGGAATTTGTAAAGCACTCACAATGTCCGGGATTTCCCCCCGGCATAGCAGAGCGAGCGGCTGGGAGGGCTGCAGGGAAGTCCCGGGCTGGACTCAGGAGCAGCTGTAGAGGAGCCGGATCCGCCCTGCATTCTGAGCCGGCAGCTCCCTTGCTGCCCAGTCCGGCAGCACTGTGCAGGGCCAGACAGGGTTTTGTTGTGCAGGGCCAGGGACCGGGTTTTGTTGTGCTGGGGAGCTCAGCCACGTGTCCGGCTCGGCTGCACAGAGCCCAACACTCTGTTCTGAGCAGCAGGGTAAGGAGGTCAGGGGGCAGGAAGGTTCTGGAGGTGGCAGTCAAGAAACGGGGGGGGGCTTTTTGGGGGGAGTGGAGAAAGTTTTGGGCAGTCAGGGTACAGGTAGGGGGTAGGGTCCTGGGGGGCAGTTGGGGTGGGTCTTAGGAGGGGGCAGTTAGGGGACAAGGAACAGGGAGTCTTAGGTAGGGGGTAGGGTTCTGGAGGGCAGTTAGGAGCAGGGGTCCCAGGAGGGGGCAGTCAGGGGACAAGGAGCATGGGGGGAGTGTTTGGGAGTTCTGGGGGGGGCTGTCAGGTGGCAGGGGTGGGGAGATGGATCGGAGCAGTCAGGGAGCAGAGGGGTTTAGATGGGTTGGGAGTTCTGGGGGGGGGGGCTGTCAGGGGGTGGGGAGGGGTTGGATGGGGCG